>NC_142942.1:47068896-47076396 GCF_046866305.1 Octopus bimaculoides
TAGACAATCCGAACGTGCCAATGTGGACTTGGACAAATCGCATCGCGTCGTCCAGATCGTACTTAGAAACTCTAGGAAAATCAGTCTGTTTGGGAGAACTTCGGGCCGGGGCCCATGGATAACTCCCAAAAGTCTTTCGCCTGGCAGTGCTACCGAGGGGCGCTGCCTGTTCGGGATAAACTTCACAGGCACAGAAGTGCTGTCATCCGGGCCTGCCCGAGGTGCGTGCAGAGCGATGAAACCGTTCTGCACGCACTCGTCCAGTATTCGAGTATTGCTGACCTGTGGATTTATGTCGAACAGCTGCTGTCGCGTGTAGGACGGATCCGGCTTTACCATTCATCCTTTCGGAGTCGATAATAGAAGTACCAGTTGAGCAATGGATTCAATGTAATCGACTATCCCACTCTCCCCAAAATTTCAAGCCTTGTGCCTTCAGAAGGAAGGATTATCATTATTGTTGTTGTTGTTGCTATAGTTGATAGTTGTTATTGTGGAGCTGTTGTTGGTGGTGTTGGAAGTAGTGGTTGTGATGACAGCAGTCGTAGCAAGGACAGCATCTGACTGTAGCGGAGGAGTTAGTATCGGCGGCGGCGGCGGTGGTGACGGTGGTGGCGTTGGCGGTGATGTTGTTGGCGGTGGTGCTGGTGGCGATGGTGCTGGTGGTGTGTGTATGATGGTGTTGGTGATGGCGGTGGTGGTGCTGACGAAACCGTTGGTGTTAGCAGTAGTGTTTGTTAGCTGTGGCCTAGGTTCTGGCCGGGGCGGGTGTGTGTGTAATATTGGTGATGGTAGTGGTGGTGTTGTGAATGGTATTGGTGTTGAAGGTATTGATGATGGAGGCCGTTGAGGTTAACATGAAGTCCGTGGTGGTGGTGGTGGTGGTGGTGGTCATACGGTGTTTGCATTGTACTCAAGTTCCGCTCTTGTGCTCGTACCGGTTTCATCATTTACATCTCATCTTACCCAGAAATATTTATTTCAAATTTTGGCACACAGCCAGCAATTTCGGGGTGGGTGGAAGGCGTTAAATCATTACATTGATCCCAGTGTTCAACTGGAACTTATTTTATCGACGCCCGAAAGGACAAAAGGAGGAATTAGAACTTAGAACGCAAAGACGAACGAAATGGCGTTAAGCATTTTGCTCGGCGCGCTAACGTTTCTGCCAGCTCGCCACCTTCATCTGAAACATTGGTTTCAAATTTTGCCACAAGGTCAGACACAAAGTCAGAAATTTCGTGGGGAGGGGTTAAGTCGTTTACATTGACCCCAGGGGTCAACCGTTACTTATTTTATCAATACCGAAAGGATGGAAAGCAAAGTCGACCTTGGCGGAATTTGAACACAGAACGTAAAAACCAGCAAAATCTCCCCCTCCCCAAATCACCCAATTCCTTTTCCCTTTGCCCTTTCATTCTTAACCCCCACCCCACCTCCACTGTTCGTCCTTGTCATACTTCTAACAGCTTCAACGCCACCACCAACTAAACTAACCAATACCACCAGAATCCTCCTCCCCTCCTTCTCTTCTTCTTCTTCCTCCTCCTCCTCCTCCTCATCATCATCATCATCGTCATCATTGTCATTAAAATCATCAACTCTACCCACCACCACCACCACCACCATCACCATCACCACCACAGCACCACCACCACCACCACCACAAACAACAACAACACCACTACCACCGACAACATATATATTCAGTCCAGATCACCATGTTGGTTATATGATGTAATTGTGGGATTAAGTTTGATGGTAACACGATGGGATTATGTTTCTATGAAATAATGTCAGCAGAGCTATTGTACGTAATATGATGTAGAGCAGCTGCCACCTGGTTCTAGCCTAGGGTTTTGCTAACGCACTCATGTATGTATGTCTACGTGTTTGGATATAGAAATAAAATATGTGGGCGTGGCTGTGCGGTAAGAAATTTGCTTCCCAATCGCATGGTCCCGAGTTCAGTCCCTCTGTGTAGTACCTTAGACAACTGTCTTTTTTCTATAGCCTCAGGTCGATCAAAGCTTTGTGAGAGGTTTTCCTAGAAGCGAATTAGAAGCCTGTTGTATATATGTATATATATGCAAAGGTATTCACGGTAGACTTAGCCTGAAGAACAGTTTGCGGTCTACCCATCGTTTGGGTAATTACTACTTCCGAGGTTCCACTAGCTACGAAACATGTAGCCTGGATTTTATCTACTCCATTCTCTAATTTTATGTATGTGCGCGCGTGCGCGCGCGTGTGTGTGTGTGTGGAGGCGCGTGACTTAGTAGTTAGGGTGTCAGCATCATGATCGTGAGATTGTGGTTTCGATTCCTGGACCGGGCGACGCGTTGTGTTCTTGAGCAAAACACTTCGTTTCACGTTGCTCCAGTCCACTCAGCTGACAAAAATGAGAAACGCTGCGATGGACTGGCGTTTCGACCAGCTGGGGAATGCCTAGACCATTGAGACCGGAAAACCGGGCCCATGAGCCTGGGTAGGCTTTAAAAGGGCCATGTGTGAGAATGTATCTTCCTAAATAACTTAATAGCCCTGTCTCCCCATCGATCAAAAAGCGATAGAACACATTTTATGTTTTAACTTTTACTTATTTCAGTCATTAGACTGCGGCCACGCTGGGGCACCACCGTGAAGAATAGTTTGTCTAATGAATCGACCCCAGTAAGCCGGATACTTATTCTATCTGCCTCTTTTGCCGCTGGAACGCAAAGCAACGGCGACATAAACACACTAGCACCGGTTAACAAGAGGTGACGTGGGACAAACCTAAGCAGAAAGACACACACACACACACACACATATATATACGGTCGGCTCCTTCCAGATTCCACTTATCAATTCCACTCACGAGGCTTTGGTCGGCCCCGGGGCTATAGCACGAGACTCTTGCCCAAGTTGCCACACAGTGGGACTGATCTCGGAACCATGCGGTTGGAAAGAATACTTTTGACCACACAACCACGCCTGCGTCTAAGTTTTTACGTCTTTTAACGCCTTGGCGTTTATAGCAGTTTCTCTGACCTCGCATTAAAAATAACTCATCTATATATTTATATAAAAATTGGGTGTAAGAAATACATACAAAATAGGTTTATTTTTCTTCCTATAATGACTCATTTATACAAAATAACTTCGAAATTTCATTAAAAAAAAACAGAAGCAGAAAAACCAAAGACATTGAACAGCTACATATACAAAACACAACTAATTTATGATCATATTCCACGCTGTAACGCAAACTTAGTCATTTACAACCAGTGTCTAAAACTTCGAAATATAGCTAGTAAATTTTCGCAGGTTTCGTTTTTCATTTATGAAAGATTTATTTTGTTAGTATATTAGAATGGAAAAACAGAGATTACCCTACATTAACCCAACTGAACAGATGATGACGAAACTTCAAATGGAAGTGTAGATATGTAATATCCAGCTATTAGTAAAAATAAATAGATTCCGGAAGTTTAACAAAGCGGTTTCTTTCGCTTTAAATTATATGTATTAGGTAATCCCATAAATAATGCGGTTTTTTCCAATTGCATGAACTAAAAATCGGAGGAGGATATGATAAACAACCTTCATTAACTTGCTGTAAAAACAGGTAGTAATTTTACCTTGTGCTTAATCTTAGTGCATGTTTTGAAGAGTGCAGTTCGATTTTAACAGTTATTTTTTTCAAAGCTATAATGCGAGTGACAAAGGAGCACGTTCGGCATATTTTGCTCTATGAGTTCAATGAAGGAAACAGCGCAACGGAAAGTGTGAGGAATAGTAATGCAGTATATAGGGATCAGACAATAAGTGTAAGCCAGTGTCAATAGTGGTTCCGGAAATTCCAAGCCGGAAACTACAGCCTAGAAAACGAGCCTCATCTTGGAAGATCTGCAGAGCTCGACAAGGATGTCCAGCAAACACTGGTGGAACAAAATCCCATCGTAACTGCTGAGGAACTAGCAGAAAAGCTTGGATTTGGTCATTCAACCAGTCATTCAAATCAGCGCTAGAAGAAAAACGACTATCTTTCGTTTCAAGACGAAAGGTGTTCCTCCATCAGGAGGTATATATATGTATATGTGTGTATTTGTATATGTATATTTATATATATATGTATATATATATATATATATATATTTTATATATATATATATATATATATATATATATATATATATATATATATATAGACAAACATACACCCATACATACATATTCATGTGTGCATATGTGAGTGTGCGTCTGCAGACGGTTTTCACCAGCCCTACCCTTCCCTAAGCAGTCAGGACACTGTTTACACGTCTGTGACGAGCCGTCTATTTATTTACTGGTCATTATATATGTCACTCTATCTCGAGAAGTCTATATTTCCCCGATTTCTTGCATAACTGTACCACCGGCCCGCTCGCATATCCGTCCGCCAGCCCGTTAGCCTGCAAGCCAGCTAGCCCGCCAGCGAGTCAGACCACCAATGTATCTTGCGTGCTTGGTGTATGTATGCATGTAAGTATGTATATATGTATGTATGTATGCATGTATGCATGTATGTGTAGTGTCAGTTTATTTTCTCGTCTGTCCTCTATGTCTGTGTTTGGTTGCATGCATGTGGTTTATGTGTGCCTGTGTATGTATGTATGTATGTATGTATGTATTGTGCCAATAAGTGTGTGCGTGTGTATGTGTATCTGACGTACAGTCTATGTCTATATAAATCTGTCAGCTTGTGTACTCATGTAACTACAACTGTTTGTATAAGATAGGTAAGACGTCTGGAAATGCTGGTTTTTTTGTCTATGTGTCTACACACGCGCACGTAGATATAGAAAATGTATAAATGTATAAACATACATACACACAATTATATATATATATATATATATATATATATATATATATATATATATATATATATATATATATACACTCACAGACATACACGTTCATACATACACGGAAATAACATAACCAATATCTTAGCAAATTAATTGTCTAGAATTATAGTTTTTCTCACGAATTATTTGCCCCTGTATACATACATACACACACACACACACACATATATATATATATATATATATATATATATATATATATATATATATAAAACACATAATAAATGAGTATATGCATATATAAGTATGTGCATACCTACATCTACTTGTATATATAGGTGCATATCTGGGTACAGGACGTTGCAAATAAAACGTAGACAAAAAATAATAATAACCAGAGTACAGAAAACACACAGGCCACATAGAGAACATTTTCCTTCATCAGCTGCCCAGTGGTGGTCGTATCGAATAAATGTGGTAGTGTCATAATTGTGTTTCCCTTACCATTGCATTGTAACACTCGGACCCGAAACATAAGAAAACTGAAAAAAGTTGGTTGCCTTAATTTTGGGACACCTTGTATATATATACATATTCCAGATGGTTTCTGAGAACCTTCAGAACAAGGGACCAGCAAACTATGCTGGTTCTGTGGAGGACATTTGTACTCAGTCATCTAGGTTATTGCTCTCAACTTTCGTCACAGCACAGTATTAAATTAGTAGCGGAAATTGAAACAATTCAGTGGTGCTACATCTGGAAGATTGCATCAGTGGAACTGAAAGAGCTACGACGCTACTACCTCGAGCGAAAACGGGAGATGTATGCCGTGTAATACGTATGGAAGATCTTGGAGGGGTCGGCCCCAACTTTTGGTATCAAGAACTATGCTAACCCCAGAATTGGACGGCACTGCACTATTCTCAAGGTCCCAGCTATGTAGAAAGAAGACCATATACTGCAGCAGCCTTGGTATCAAGTGCCCACAGCTATTAATTTCACGGAGCAGTGGCAAAGTTTTTCAAGAAACAACCTGATCTACTGTCTAAGGTCCCAGAGGAACCGATATAATACGGCAAGAAACTAAAATAAGGGCAGCTGTGTCCAACTCCCTCCTTCAACAAAAGCCAATCACATGAGAATGGCTACAGAAGAGGTGATTACACTGGTGGTGCTCCAGCATGGCTACAACCTTTGGGCTGGAACAGATAAAACAATAAAAGGAATATACGTACTTACGTTTGATGTCTTGCAAACATCAAACGTAATACGTATATTCCTTACGTTTGTACTTATGTACGTATGCATACATGTAATGTTGGTGCCCCGGCAGGGCCACAGCGAACTGGCTTAAACCAGTTAAAGGGTTGAGGGCTATGCGTGCTTGTTTCTATCTCTGTATTTGTACACGTGTGTGCGTTTGCGTTGGGTGTGCGTGTATGTGTGTGTGTGTGAGTGTATGTGCGTATGTGTACGCGCACGTGAGTTTGTGTGTGTGTGTGTGTGTGTATGTGCGCATGTGTATGTGTGAGTACGTATAAAACGTGGTTTCTAATAGGACATGTGACCTTTTGATGAGATAACAAAAATTCCTATAGATAAAACCAATAGAAGACTGAAGAATTTTTTTGTCTCTCTACATACGCGCATGTGCGCGCACACACATACATTCACTTATACACATTATTGGATTATGAATATAACTGAGGACAAAAGTATACACACACACACACACACACACACACATACACACACACAAACACACACACACACACACACACACACACACACATATATATATATATATATATATATATATATATACATACACTCACGCAGATTATTTTGTTCTGTGTATACTATTGCGCACACATGTATATATGCGAACATATAAACCCATGTACAAATCTATCTGTACATCTGGCTGTAACTCTATCTATTTATCTATCTATCTATCTATCTATCTATCTATCTATCTATCTATCTATCTATATGTTTTCTTCGTATGTCATCTACGGATTTTGCGCTTTCGCTCTTACATATACATACATGCATACATACATACATACATACATACATACATACATACACACACACACACACACACACACACATACATATATATATATATATATATATATATATATACATATATACATATGTATGTATATATATATATATATACATGTATTTATGTAGACACATATATATAATAAAAAATGCATACACATATATTGTATATTAGCATCCTTGTGCGTTTACGCACATAGGCTCGCATACATACATACATACATACATACATATATGAATGCATGCATGTATGTGTGTACGTATATTGGTGTTTCTCTGTCTAGGTATATTTGTACAATAGTGTGTATGAGCATATGCTTGTAGACAAAAAACAACAACAAACCTGGGTCAACAAACTTATCTGGATAAACTCATGCATTTATCTACAGATGAGACCAACAGACAAGCCTGGCTGTTCTGTACCTTAAGATATGGATGTGTAATCTAAAGTAGCCGACACATGTACATCTTACATCATGCATTTGACGTTAGACATTAGCTAACAAATGTTTCTGTACATTAGATTAGCCTTGGTCCTATAATGGACATATCTCAAGTACTTTTATGCTTTTTGCATTAAAACTACAAATACACA
>NC_142942.1:47081396-47093896 GCF_046866305.1 Octopus bimaculoides
ATCGCCAGCGTCGAATCTAAAATTACACGAAAGTCAATTTCTTCTTCCTTTTACTTGTAATCTTTGAGTTGGTTTTCACTATGCCTTTTGCGATTATCAACGCTTCCATTTTCTCTCTTTTGTTAATTTTTGAATTCTTTATAAAATTGCAGCGCTGTCAATGAATACTTCTCTATCTAACAGTATTTGCGTACTGTATTATATCGATGTGCTCTTTGTTGGAAATGCATGGTCAGCCGATGAAAACGTGCCATAATTGTATATCCGATGAAATACTTTGAGAAATGACATCTTTTATGTTTACATCGAACTTTGCCGTCTGAAGAAGGTTCTGTGGCTTGCAAATTTGTGGTCGCGTGTTGCGGAAGAGGAGGGCCTTCAATCTGGTGTTTTTGTAATATATTTTAATTACGAGATTGCGGTTAGTTGTGGTATATGTGCTCTCCTTTATTTATTTATTTATTTATTTATTTATCTATTTATTTTTTTGACATACTCAAAACCAGTCTGCAAGCGTATGTTACGCATAGTTACTGTGGTTTTAGTGAGAGCTGCACCAGTTGTGGAGGAATTAATTTCTTTATTTAAAGTTTCTACATTGGATGAACATTTACAGCCTCGTCAAAGAAGGAATTTTATTACAGATGTTTCATATCTATTTAGAACTCATCATGCATAATGTGATGCTATGTTTATTACTTATTCCTATATTTATATAAAAATTGGAGTTGTGTTATGGTTTGAATTTATACGAGAGATGTTATGGTTTGTAAACGCAAAGAGGGTTTTATTGTCAAAATTTTTTAATCTATCAGTCGGAGCGCTCTTACCTGTCGCATTGAATGTCATCAGTCTCACCTGGTGTGGATTGAGTGATTATACTTGAAAATAAATTCGTTTTCAAATTTAGTCACATTGAATGCTGCCAATGTGAGCCCTAATGGAGAACCCATTGCCGACCCGTCTTCTTGAGTGTAGAGATTAGTCTGAAAACAACGGAAGGGAATATCAATTGTGCAAGCCAACAGATACTTTGGAGTTGTGTCGACAGAAGAAAAATACGAAGTTGTAGTTTAGATTTCTAATACTATGTAAAAATAATAAAAAATAAACCCCAAAATCTCATAAGAAGGATTGCATTTGGACGCTCAGAATTTACAAAACATTCGGTGTAAACCATCTCATTCTGCAAAAGGTTGAAGCTGTGAATATTAAATACCTTGGTTACGCCCTTGACCAATTTCCACCGTCATCGATCCATTGACCGTTGAATACCCTCTCGCAAGCTAAACGTATCGACGATTTCTAGCTCCGGATTAGCTTCGAAAACGTTTAAAGGCCACATGTCTTTAAAAGTGAATTTATTGCTCCCCGTCACCATTTTTTATGTAAAAATAAATTCTGGTGACGTTAGCTAGGAGCATTGAGACATGTTTCATGAAGATAGCCTAATAAGAGAGGGTAAAGTAGAAAGGCCGCTGGGATACTGTATATGGCTTCTGGTTAGAAAAGATGAAAGCACCCACAAAAGAAAAGTGTGACATTCAAAGCACTTTTAATGTGAATTTCAATTTTTAAGCTGTACCATATTTTCTGCGAAAACATCAGACTGATTTATTTTTCTCTCATCATTGGAATATAAAAGATGTCAACATTTAGTCTTAAATGAAAATTGTATAAAACTCTGATTAAATATAAAACTAAAACTATTTTCGGACACATCGATGACTAACGGAAAGCACGTCCGTCATCAAAACAAAACGAAAAAGAAAAACACACAGACACACTACAAAATAGCTCAAAATAGCTGCGTTACCTAGAATTCATATCACTCAATTTTAGTGCTGAGCATTTTCTTTTTCATCCATTGTTTACGCTTAAATTTTTACATCTATCTATCTATCTATCTATCTATCTATCTATCTATCTATCTATCTATCTATTTGTCTGTCTATTAATTATTCTCTTTTTTTTTCTCCACACGCATATATGTACTTATGTGGGTGTGTTGTGTTATATTAATATATATTTGAAAGTACTCCAAATGTGAACTGAAGTAGAATTCAATGCAATATGCTGTGAAGCTAAACAGAATCGTCAAAAGTACGAACGATAAATTCGACTTAAGCAGGATTGGAACTCGACCGGAGGGACAGTTAAAGACAAACCTTGTATCTGATAGGTTAACAATTTTGTCAACTCACTAACGTTCGCGATTTCTACGAAACTGTAGCTAAATATCTCTCAAACATGCATTCAGTTAATTTTAATACTTTTGTGTCATAGAAATGCTGCATAACATAATCTTACATACACTAGGTGTGAGAAAACGAAAACACCTAAATCTAAAAAAAGATTGGAGGGTCTGCATGACTCAAAAAGCTTAGGCCATAGAATAGATCTGTTCCTACAATTACTGGTCAATGTTTAAGGACATCCTCTGAATCATATTCATTGACTAACTAATTACATATTCCACTTGTCTTCAGATTGGTTGCTCTTAACCGGACTCTTGCTCAGCCACTGATATGAGAACAGGATTTCAATAACACGACCTATGCCTTTCGCCCCGGACAGTTCATCGTTATTCTAGGAAAGGCATGATGTTTCCTGACACGAAAAATAACCGAATTCATTTCCTCTGACTCCAGAGTTTGTGCGAGTACTGCGAAAGTGTATACAGTAAAAGCTGAATGGCTGTTCGCATTGCAAACACGAGGTCGAATACATACATACATATATACATACATACATACATACATACATACATACATACATTCATACAAATATACATCCCGGAGCGCCAAGTCGCATATGTGGTGTGGGAGACTGTTTATCGAAATGCGATATTATCTCCAAAGTTGAAGCCACAACTATCCACCTTGTTAAATAACTGGCTAATCTTTGATGTCCGAATGTCCTTCCATGTAGCATTTATGAGCAACCAGTTGGTTTAATTGCAATATACATTCACCCAGGGTAGAGGACCTGATGCAGGTTTATTCAAGATTGTACCCGCGCTGGTTGGTGAAGCGAACTTTACGATATATATATACATATATATATACGCGCAGAGATACCTGGCATTGCTCGGGATTGAAACAAGGCCAGCAATTTTGGGCGAGAATTAAGTCGATTACATCGACCCTAGTGTTCAAATGAAATTTATTTATTTTTGATCCTGTAAGGGTAAAAGGCAAAGTCAACCTCAGCGTAATTTGAACTCAGAACATATATTAAAAAAAAACAAAACAAAGAGAAATTATGCAAAGAACTTCGCCCGGTGTGCTAATTATTCTGTCATAATGAAAATGAGAAACGGAAATGGAAACGACAAAATGAGTATTCCTGAGTTCGTAAAATGGAAAAATAAGAACTTTTACTAAAATCAAACTGTGCTAAAAGAAAGGTGTGTAAACCATCTAAACCTTGTAAACCAAAAGACGACCCTCTGTGTATGTGTTTATGTGTGTGTGTGTGTGTGTGTGTGTGTGTGTGTGTGTGCGTGTGTGTGTGTGTGTGTGTGTGTGTGTGTGTGTGTGTGTGTGTGTGCGCGTTTGTGTGTGTGTGTGTATGTCTTTGGGTATGTACGAGAGGGTGCTGAAAAGCTCTTAGATTTGGGTAGATGAAAATACAGGAGGATCAGTTAATTATGATTGTATTCAACATATTCCACTCTCGGATTCACGCACTTATTGCAGCGGTCCGTGTGAATGTATGTGTATGTGTGTGTGTGTGTGTGTATAAATATATATGCGTGTATGTGTGCTCGCATTCATTCTGGAAACGGCAAAAAGGGAGCTTTTCATACATAGATCCATCAATTTCATTCGCGAGAGAATTCCAAAAAACAGAATATGATCGGATGTATATAGAATCGGTGAACCTTCTTAAAGATTGTGAGACGAAATTAATAGTAAACCTTTTTTGACATCATTTCTAGAACATCTTGTGTGTGTGGGTGTTCGTATGTTTGTGTGTGTGTGTGTTAGTTTCATCTAGTTTTCAAGCATTTGGGTCGGTGTATAATTGTCTGTCTCTTCTTAGCCACTTTCTTGGTTTGTACCCGTATTTAAAAGCAATTTCCGGCTCCTCTTGTTCTAAGTTCATATGCGGCTGAGGTCAACATTTCATGGTGGGTCGGAGAAATGGAAGATATATAATAAATAAATTACCAGACTCCAAAATAATATCAAACCTTGTCCCTGTTTTAGAAACAATTATATTTCAAGGGAGGGTATGTGAGGCTTGGGGTGTGGTTAAATAAAAGGTGGAAATCGATTTTGGTGAGATTTGATTAGAAAGCAGTTACATGAAATTATATATCGCGAAGTATATTTAAGAAGCAAACGAAAAAACTATAAAAATAAAATTAAAAAATAAAGACAGCTAAGTGAAAAAAAAGTGTACAACCGTTTACCGTTTCTGCTGATCTCTTGGCGTACATTTACTTAATATTTTTTGTGACGGGTGGAGTTCATCAGAAATGCACTAAGAACATGAATTTTGCTGTCAATGTAACAATTTTTTTATTTATTTATCCATTTTTGTTTTTGTCGAAGAGTGCATTATGTGATGAATGAATTCCCCAGATGTAGTTTGTCTGTTTCATCTGACGTTCCTTTGTAATATGGTTCCGTTACTTAAAAAAACAACGCAATGAACAAAATAAATAAATAAATAAATAGATAAAAACAGACTCATCCCCAAAAGTGAAGAATACGCACCAAAAAAATGGGGAACTCATTGACACTAACTAGTTCTTGTAAATTCAACTTATCGTCATCATCATCATTCTTCTTCTTCTTCTTCTTCTTCTTCTTCTTCTTCTTCTTCTTCTTCTTCTTCTTCTTCTTCTTCTTCTTCTTCTTCTTCTTCTTCTTCTTCTTCTTCTTCTTCTTCTTCTTCTTTTGTTCAAAGGTACGGGAAATTAGTTACGTTTTCGTAAAATTCTCTATAGAGTCTTTAGTATTAGAAAGAGAATCCTTTATAATAATAATAATAATAATAATAATAATAATAATAATAATAAAAGGACCACTTACTCGGATAATGAACCAGATCCGAGACGAGAAATCTGCTACTGGTTCAAATCTTCCCGACACACAGGAGCTGGAAGTACCCCACAACCGGAATATTCCAACAGATGGCCATCCATGCTCGTCATCAAATAACCAAAAGATAAAGAATGAAAAATGGTCTAGGGAAGATAATAAAGAAGTTCTTAGAGCCTTCTACCGTGCCATATATTTCCCTACAGATAAATCTAATACTGTACAAACCTACTTAAACTGGAGACAGAAACACCTTGCAGTAAGACCCTACATAGACAGTAATAAACTTGCCAACGTCAGAAGAAACATTATAAAAAAAAAATTACTAACTGAAATAGAGATTGACCAAATTAAGCAAGCAGTAAAGGATAAAAAGAATGAAACTGCAGCTAAAGAAGATACTACAGAGGAAATAATTATAAACCAGCCCAAGGCTGATGAAAATACAGTAATAATTGAAAGAGTTAAGGTAACTGATAGGCAAAATAAAATACTCTCTGAACCAACCATAAACACTAAGGCAGGGGAAAATCAAATAGATGAAGGAAGTCATACAGAAATCGACGCAACAGAACTACATGATCTAAAAAATCAAATCATGATTGAATGGCTGAAAATTAAAGAAACTAGTATGAATGAACGCGACACTCTCCCCAAAATTCGCAATTCTAACCAAAACCTGAAAATAATTGGTAAAATCCGCCTTGCACTTAAGGATATAATTTCAGCTAATGATGTTGATATTACAGATCTCAACCACCTGTACTATGCATCCGCAAGAATCTCAACGATTCTATGTGGTGAAAAGATTAGAAAAAGACAACACTCCCACAAAAAGCCTTCTTGGCAAGAACGCATTCAACACCAAATTAAGCTGCTTAGATCTGACATAGAATGTTTGAAAAACCTTAAATTTGACAAGAGTATCAAACCTACAAAGACCCAAAAACTAAAGAAAAAATATAACATGAAAACCATAGTTGACATTGATGCCACCATAGAAACCATCAAGCAAAAGGTATGTGCTAAAGCTGCCCGCATAGCAAGGTATGAAAAGCGTGTTAAATTCTTCCGAGATAATAACATGTTCAAAAATAACCCCAAAAATTTCTACAGGAAGATAGGGAAAACACCAGTAACAATAAAGTCTGTCCCATCAAAAGAAGAAGTGCAAGAATTTTGGAATAAAATCTGGGCAGAAGATAAAACACACAATGAAAAGGCCCCTTGGATTGATAGAATAGCTACAGACCTAGACTCCTTAGAGGAGCAAAAGTGGGAGGGGGTCAGGGTAGAAGATATAAGATCTGCTCTCAGGAGGTCAAGCAAATGGAAGTCTCCAGGAAAGGATAAAATTCCTAACTTCTGGTTGAATGCCTTCCCAGAAAGCCATGAACTGCTAACAAAACTTTACAACGATGTTTTGCAAAATCCTAGTTTGATGCCCTCTTGGCTAGTTAATGGTTTAACATTCCTGCTTCCAAAAAATGAGGAAACAAACGAACCAAAAAATTATCGCCCCATAACCTGCTTAACAACAATGTATAAGACGCTAACATCTGTCCTAACCGAGTACACCTATAGTTTTTTAATAGAAAGTAGCATATTCCCTAATGAGCAAAAGGGATGTAAACGTGGATCTTATGGTTGTAAAGATCAGCTACTCATCAATAAGATGATCTTAGAAGATTGTCACAAGCGACACAAAAACTTGTCAATAGCCTGGATAGACTATAAAAAGGCCTTTGATAGCCTACCACATAGCTGGATTAGGAAATGTCTGGAAATGTATAAAATAGCTCCTACTCTGCGAAACTTTTTATCTGTAAGTATGAGATCATGGAGAACCACACTGATGTTGAACAATGACAATGAATCTCTAAATGCTGGAGATGTAAGAATTTCATGTGGCATTTTCCAGGGTGACTCACTATCACCACTCCTCTTCTGTCTAGCCCTAATACCGCTCTCAAAATTGCTCAATGATGCACAGTATGGTTATAAAATATTTGATAAAAATATAAATCATCTCATTTACATGGATGATTTAAAGCTCTTTGCAAAAAATGACCAACAACTCAAAGGCCTACTAGCGATTGTTAAACAATTCAGTGATGACATCAGGATGCAATTTGGCCTTGATAAATGTGCAAAAGCTATCTTTATCAAAGGAAAAATGACAAATACATCTAATGTGAACCTTGACCAGCAAAATGTCATAAAAGAGTTAGAACCAGCGGAGAGCTACAAATACCTAGGGGTAATTGAAGGGGACAATATCAAGCACTCAGTGATGAGGGAAAGGATCAGAAGAGAATGTTATCGCAGGGTGAGAGCAATACTGAAGACAGAGCTGAACGCGAGAAACAGGATCGAAGCGATCAATGCTCTAGCCATACCAGTCGTGACTTACAGTTTCAACATCGTTAACTGGTCAATTACTGAAATATGTAATGTTGACAGAAAAATACGAAAACTGTTGACAATGCATAGAATGCACCACCCTAAGGCAGATATAGAACGTCTTTATCTGCCAAGAAAAGAGGGAGGTCGAGGACTACTACAGCTGGCATTATCAATGAAGGTAGCCACAATTGGCCTAGACACCTATATGAAAAACTCTGAGGACTGGATGCTAAAACTTGTCTTAAAATATGAAAGCAAGAAAGCATCTTACTCAGTAACAAAACAGGCAAAGGAATATCTAAGTGAATTCCAATTGCAACAAATTCAAGAATTAGACGAACTAGAAACACCTACAGAAAAAGCTAAGCGCTTGAAAACCCGTGCTAAAATTGCTGCCTTAGCTATTATGACTGAAAAATGGCATGGAAAACCTCTCAATGGCAAATACCCAAAGAGAGCGAATAATGCAGATATTGACAAAGCCCTTACCCACCAATGGTTAATGGCCTCTGGATTGAAATCAGAAACAGAGGGGTTTATCATAGCAGCCCAAGATCAATGCCTACCTACAAAGAACTACCAGGCCAACATATTAAAGAACGGCAGCTCCCCATTATGTCGTATATGCCAACAACAAAATGAGACCATCGATCATGTTGTCTCCATGTGCAGTCTGCTTGCGCCTACAGAGTATCTCAACAGGCATGATAGAGCTGCACAATATATTCACTGGGTAATATGCAAAAACCTGGACTTGCCCCATGATAAAAACTGGTGGGAACACAAACCACCCCCAGTACTTGAAAATGATCACATTGCACTCCTCTGGAACTTCACCATTCAAACTGACAGAAAGATAGACGCAAATAGGCCAGACATCATACTGAAAGACTTCAGACAAAAATCATGCCTCCTCATTGATATGACTGTCCCAATTGATATAAACGTATCTGTCAAGACCTACCAAAAACTGAGCAAATATAAAGATCTTGAAATAGAAATTAGCAAAATGTGGAATCTGAAGACGAAAACAATACCTATTGTCATAGGTGCCCTGGGAATGACAGCGAAACGGGCTGATTACTACCTAGCTCAGATACCAGGAAACCCCAAAATGGCTGAAGTCCAAAAGATAGTGCTCATGGGAACTGCCCATATCCTACGTAAAATACTGTCTATGTGATCTCAAATTTTAAAGCAAACATAATTTTCTTATGGTTTCTTAAACATTCACTTGAACAAAACTGTACAAATCCAAATATATGGTACCCTAGGCATAACACCTACATGAACTTCTAACTTGTTGTCTCTTGAGGTCTCTGGGTGAGACTTGGATCCAACTTGTACAAATGCAAAACAAAAGTCAAACATAAAATAATAATAATAATAATAATAATAACAATTATGATAAAACCCAAACGAGCAAAAGGCAGTCAGAAAACTTCAGAGCTTGAAGATGTTGCGAAACAAAGTGCTGCAGGTTAAAAAAAAAACAAAAAAATAATAAATAAATAAACGGATGTAAGAATCTTCATCTGAAATGCTGATCTAACGTTTGTTTTTTTGTTTTTTTGTTCTTTTGTATTATTCTTCAACTTGTATCACAAATATTTCTGCCACTTCCTCTTCCGCATTTGGAAATGCACCAGAATTTGACATTGCAGAAACTGACGGCAGAGTGTGACAAGATATTAGAATTAAGGCGTGACACAAGAATGTTTCTTTCTATGGAAAGAATGTTTTCATATAAGACCAGTGCAAAAAAAGTCGGAAGACAAATAAAGTTGCAAGAAAAATAGAAAAAGTATCGGGATGTAGACCCATATATGGCATGTAGTGGGATGCGCCTGAAAAAAGATTGTCCGTATAAAAAAAAGCAGTGTTTTCGCTGCGGGTTTACAGGACATATAAAATCGCACTGCAAAGCTAGAATGATAGGAAATTGGAACAAACAAGAAAAAATAAATAGTGTGTCAGCAGGGAAAGTTGTGACAACAACAAACTGAACATTCGTGAGTGTGAAAATTGAAAACACTAGTATCACAATGCAAGTAGACACGGGAAGTGATATCACAGTTATGAACGAGAAAACACGGGAACAAATGTGTAAACCAAAATTATGTAGTCCAAACAAAATAGCGTACGGTGTTACAAGAAGAAAGCTATGTTTAACGGACAATAATTTCGGGGAGCCAGTTGATTAGATCGACCCCAGTACGTAACTGGTACTTAGTTTATCAACCCTGATGGTGTCGATAAATAGTGGGGTAGTGTTTAACTGGTATTTATTTTATCGACCCCGAAAGGAAGAAATGCAAGGCAAGTCGACCCCTGTGGCATTTAAACTTAGAATTTAAAGTTGCAATAAATACCATTAAACATTTTTCCCGCCGAGGTAACGATTTTACCAGCTCACCGCTTTCATAATTATAAATAAATAATAATAAAAATATTGGTTTGGCTATTGTTTCTAGCAGGTCTATTGACCTAAGTGAGATGTGGGAAGACACGGTCTTTTTGTAATGCTCTTCCTGCAAAGTTTTAACGACGATAGAAAGGCATTTCAGACGGGAATCAAAACAATCACCATTCACTCACCTCTCCCATTAATAATTCATGTATTGTCTCTGAATCTGTTAGAAATAAGAGCAAAATATACCTCCAGATCATATCCTACACCATTGAAAACCTCAAGAGAGATTTTCTTGATTGATCTAATCGGAGAAACAGGGTAGAATAATCACGACAAGGCAGCTTTCCTTCTTTGGTTTACGGGACTAGAACTGACTAGAGGCTAAACAACACCAACAAGAAAAAAATAACTTTTACATCCATACAAAGACTTCCTCTTTACGTTTTCAATTTTAGCATTTCCACCCTATTACAACAACTTGAAATATTCCGCCCTTTTCCAATTTGAAATATTCCACCATTACATCAGTTTAACTTTCATTCCTTCTCCTCTAACACCCAGCCACTCTCATTCCAGTACACACATCATAATATCTCTACTGTTTTCCGTCCTCTCGCATACTTCACTCCTGCACACTTCGGTGACTTTCCTATACGCAAACACACACTTCACTGTTTGTCCTACACACACACACACACACACACAAACACAGACACACACACACACACGCACACACACACACACACACACACACCTTTTAGTCCTATACACTCCACAATCCTTCACTCGTACTTCTCCACATCCTCCTTTACTCAACTGACCGATGGAAAAAAGGGAAGGAGTGCTACCTCTTCCTACAAAAACCCTAAATACACAGAAACACTTTTCTCGATTGCTTAAAAAACAAAACAAAAAAAAACTCTAATGGCCGAGGGAAAATACCTCACAGGAGCGTCCTGCTTGCTAAGTATACAAAGGCAACAGTGTCTCACACATATGATAAAACAAGTTGAATAACTTATCCATGCAATCAGCAGATAAAAAAAATCCTTCTAGGAGTGTTTAAAATCGAGTAAGCTAGCAAAAGAGATACCTCGATGCAGATCAGCTTTGAAGGTTCTGGAAATTGAAGATTTGGCAAAATAGTGACGTTACAGAGGTGGGCGAAAGCAAGGCGGGGGAGATGGCAGAAACGTTAGCACGCCGAGCGAAATGCATAGCAATATTTCGTCTGCTTTTACGTTTTGAGTTCAAATTCCACCGAGGTCGTCTTTGCCTTTCATCCTTTCGGGGTCGATAAATTAAGCACCAGTTGCGTACTGAGGTCGATCTAATCGACTGGACACCTCCCCCAAAATTTCGGGCCTTGTGCTTAGAGTAGAAAAGAAAAGATGGGAGTGAAAGCTATCTTTAAACAAATTGGTGAAAGTAAAGGACATGTTTCAGACGTATTAGATGTTTTCAGCAAAACATGAAATTGACCAGTGATCTCAGCTTCGCTGATGATGTGAAATAAGACCCAAACATGTCTCTTGTGTTCTCATCGAATGAATAATCTCGGTTTACCGATATTTTTCTACTCATTATATTACACTACACTAGCTGACCCTGTACCATCAAAAAGGACGGCTAATTGTAGTATTTTATATATAGATAAGGTATAAAATAAGGCAATAATAATCACATATAAAAGTATTCATATACTTCCCTTGTACTCGCAAACGCATACGTACATATACTCAAACAGAGTTGAAATGCTGTTTGATTTTTCATTTCAGAGTTGAACGTTCATCAACGTGTCTGTGGAGTGCTCAACCACTTGCACGTTAATTTCACGAGCAGGCTGTTCCGTTGATCGGATCAGCTGGAACCATCGACCTCGTCAGCGACGGAGTGCCAACAACAATATATATATAAATATATATATATATATATATATATATATATATATATATATATATGAATATATGAATGTACGTATTAATTCACTCATATATACATGAAAAACTAAAATCCCCCAAACAACAAGGTACCACATTCACACCCAAACGCACCCATCCACACATGTTGTGCACGCTCACTCACACACATACACACGTACATGCATACACCAACGCAGACAACTGCATATTGTTTTCTCTACTATAATCATTGTTGTTGTTGTTGTTGTTGTTGGTGTTGCTGTTGTTGTTGTTGTTGTTGTTGTTCTTCTTCTTCTTCTTCTTCTTCTTCTTCTTCTTCTTCTTCTTCTTTGTCATTCTGCTGCTGCGGTTCGTCAATTCTGTCAACATCATGCACACACACTCACACACACACACGCATCTGATGCATATCCTGCTTGCAGTCGGTGATAACACAAAAAACTACTACTACTACTACTACTACTACTACTACTACTACTACTACTACTACTACTACTACTACTACTACTACTACTACTACTACGTCGTGACAGTCAGTCCAGGCACTCAGACATCAACATTCCTACTGTCCGGCTTCGCTTCACCCACTGCTGTTTGACGTCACAAGCAGTCTGCATATGATGCAACACTGAACACTGAAAATGTTGCGTCAGAGCACCCTGAACTTGCACCACTACTACTACTACTACTACTACTACTACTACT
>NC_142942.1:47103896-47123896 GCF_046866305.1 Octopus bimaculoides
ATAATAATAATAATAATAATAGTGATGATGATGATGATAAAGAGAAAGAGGAAAAGTTGATAAATATGGAGACATGAGAATTGAGATCGCTAAGATGTGACAACTACGAGAGTCGAATATTGAGGTTATCCCTATTGTCATCGGACCATTGGGTTCAATACCACCCAATCTGAAAAAAAAAAATCTGAAAACCTTAGAAACACCATACAATCTATATTGCAAAGTTCGGTAAGTTCTGTCGAACTACTGTTATTGTGCCTGACATCAAATCTGTGCCCATTAAATCTTTTGTTTAATTGTTGTGTTGTACAACCAACATAAATCAAGATATGTTTCATGCATTCTGCCACGTACACCAGATGGGAATCTCTACATGTTTCACCTTCTGTATTAATCATAACATTTCTGTTATGAATGATTCCTGATGGAATTCACTTGACTCATGCTATTGCACAATGAGCAGGGTTTACTTCTCTTGCGGCTGTTTTTCAAGGTACAACGTACCGATACTCCAATGTTAGTTTTTTTTTTTAGTCTGAAACAGAGGTTAATAGATGATCCCTTATCTTTTTATTCCGTCTAAAAGCTACAATAGGCGACTGAGGAAATATCTGTTTGAAACGAGGATACATTCTCGCAACATACTGGTAACTTTCATGCAACACTTTTGAAATACCAGCGAAATTTCTGTGCCAGTTAATCACTAAAGGAATTCTGTCACATTTGCATTGTGTTTGCTAAAATTATAGGTGAAGGTTTGACTTTCTTTGCTAATCTTTCCAGCATAGCCGCAGTCACATGACTGAAACAAGTAAAAGAATGAAAGTAAAATAATCTCATTTGCTATTTCTTTTAATCGTAGTTCACTGTAACCGCGTTTGACATAATGGTATACATAAGCGTTTGCATGTTTCCAGTAATCCCTTATAGCAGTACAAATCCGTTTTATCCTCAGAAATTGGAATTTTGGATTTGACCGAATTATATGATGTGGATGATCGGAGCGGTGGTGAAGCTAAATGTAGGATGAAGTGGGCTTACTACTACTACTACTACTACTACTACTACTACTACTACTACTACTGCTGCTGCTGCTGCTGCTGCTGCTGCTGCTGCTGCTACTACTACTACTACTACTACTACTACTACTACTACTACTACTACTAATAATAATAATCATAATAATAAGAAACTTTTGTTTCTTGGCCGCAAGGGCCGAACACAAAACGAACAGGATGATTCAACACAAGGGACTAGTGGGGATTTGCACAAAATAAAATACGGGTACACGATAAAAAAAAGCAAGGCACAAGATCTGAAATCTTGTGGGAGAGACTAGTCGTTTATATCGAGTTTAGTGCAGAAATGGTAATTCTTACAATTGGTGTTGACTTAAACACAAGGCCTGTAAATTTGACGGAAGCGGGTTAGTCGTATCTACTGATATTTTTCAGCTATTTTATTTTAAGGAAGGATGATTAAAGGCGAAGACAATAAATACGATGACAATGAGTTACACATCATTGCTAAAAATAATTCTATCGTAGGTTTTGCGGTATCCGGGTTCAATCTGGGGTTAAATGACAACAACAACAACAACAATAACAACAACCACAGCAATATTATGGCAATGTGTTATACATCAACCTTGAAGATAAGTCTGTGAGGAGTCTGTTCAATCAATGCTAACAACAACAAAAACAACGACCATCGTAAGACAGTCTGTTGTTACACATCCTTAAAGACAAGTCTACAATACCAAAGATAAAAAAAAAACAACACACACACACACACACACACACACACACACACACACACACACACACACACACACACACACACACACATACACGAAAGATCTTTAAAAGCCGCCAACAAAAATATACCGAGTTTCCGCCTGAGATTTAGTCACGTGGTTAAGCACTCCCTCACTTCCGGAACTTCAATTGTTCATAACTGACTCAGTTATCATTTGCTGTTCATTTCATTAATCATTCATTTCACTTCACTTATTTCTTCTTTTCCTTTTCCATAAATCTATCCCTTGTTGTTGTTGTTGTTTGCTGTTGTAGTTATTGTTCTTTTATTTACGTGACTTTCCGTTCAATCTAATTTTAATTATTTACTTATTTCTTTTATTTCTTGCGTTTTACACTTTGAAGTGTTAATGGGTCATTTGCCTCTTAAAGTGAGTAATAAGCGCGTGCGTATATGGATGCACGGAGGAATGGATGAATGAATGAATGAACAGGCATAGCTGTGTGGTTAAAAGGTCCGCCAGCTTGGCAACCACATGGTTCCTAATTTGATCCCACTACGGAAGTTATCTAAGTGCTGTGTTATCACATAAACCAATGACTTTTGACGAATATCTAGGAGACAAATATTGCGTGGGTGGTTGACCGGTTTACGCAGAATTATTCATTGTAAAATTTAACAATAAAAAGATACTTGTGTGCATGATGGTGCCTCTAGTAAAGCTCGAAACACGAAAAGGGTATGCAGTTTAAATAAACCAAAGACCCTACAGTATTTGTGGAATATTGGAATATGCTCTTTTTCATAGATAACTTCAGGTCCATCACTCTGCTCAACGCAGATTTTGAAGATTTTGGCCAAGGTGTTACCCGAGAGGTTGGCGCTTGTCACCGAGAAACTAGTCGAAAATTGCTCTGCCACCTTCCCTTAACCGGGAAGGCAAGGCAGTTTTCATCGTGAAAGAATGTGTGTGGTGAACTCGAGCGAAAAGTTTAGAGACAAACACTTACCTCTCTGGCCAATCGCACATCAAGGTGAGAATAGAGAGGCAAGTTTTGTCTCACGAAAGACTGAATAAAAGGTAGGTGAATGTAACAAAGATGGTACGCACAAATGACGAAACCACTTTGAGCATAATCCTGTAAATCGAAGCAAGACTGAGAGAGAGAGAGAGAGAGAGAGAGAGTACTTTGCTCTCGTGTTTTTTCCCTCTCTGCCTGAGGTTGCCGTGGTCTTTTCCGTAGGCTTTTCTTTCCACGGATAAACCTAATCTGTTTTTGTTTTTTTTAACATTTTTGCTCTGTTCTGTGATACACGATCCCTTTTGATCGGAACTTTTTCCGCTTATTTTTTTTAATATATTTTCTTTTTTTTTCTTTCGAAATGAAAAGCACTACTTTGTATTTTGCCCCCTCTGCCTTCGGCCCTGTGTGGCTAATAAAGAAATTCATCTACCTGTCTGTCTGTCTGTCTGTCTGTTTGTCTGTTTGTCTGCCTGTCTGTCTATGTATGTATGTATGTATGTATGTATGTATGTATGTACGTATCTATCTATCTATCTATCTATCTATCTATCTATCTATCTATCTATCTATCTATATGTGTGTGTGTGTGTTTGCAAAGAAACACAATCCTTGTTTGAAGTCGGGTGCTTGAAATAACCATGTGTGGGTGGGTTTTGACAAAAAACATAACACACCGGATGACACCGAAACAAAAACACAAAAACAACAACAGCAAAAAAAAAAGCAACGTAACAAGAGACAATAATATACAGAATATCGCATTCTGTCCCAGATCATAACAACATGAAATTCAGAATTGTCATTCTCTGACCAACCCTCTCGTTGCGATAAGTCATCATTATCACCATCGTCATCGCCATATTCATCATCGTCATAGTCATCATCGTCATCATCATCATCGTCATCATCATTGTCGTCATCATCATCAACATCATCATCATCAACATCATCATCATCATTATGAATATCATCTCCCTCCACTCTCCAACCACCTCCTCCTCTTCCTCATTATCATCACCATCGCCACCACCGCCATCGACACCATGATCCCTATCATACCTCGTCATCGTAGTCGTTGTCGTCATCATCATAATCATCAGCATCGTCATTGTCATCAGTATCGTCATAGTCATCATTATCATCATGATCATCGTCGTCGTCATCATCATCATCATCATCATTAGAATGATGATGATGATGATGTTCATCGGAATCATCACCATCATTATCATCATCATCATCGCCATTATCATCTTTATTATTATTAACACGAATACTATCAATTTCATTACTGAATTGTCATCACCAAAATTTCAGCAATGGAAAACAACCAACGCCATTGTCAGCGGTACCGTTTTCACCAGCACCACCACCGCCGCCGCTGCCACCACTACACCACCTCCATGACAATCCCAACAACTATCGCACTACAGTTACCACTACCACCACCACCACTAAATGCGGGGTCGTAAACAAACGATCACTGGTTTTTTAACGAGGTTTTAGTAAATAATCACAAAAGTCACACACACACACACGCACACACACATACGTATATATATTATATATATATTGTATAATACACACACAAATAAATACGCCCAAATACACACACACACATACACACATATATATGCACACTCAATCACACACGCACACACACATATATATATATACACACTCAGTGATACACACACATATACACACACACACACACACACACACACACACTTATATATACCTACATACCCACAGATAGATAACTGGGCGGAGCGAATATATAAAATGGTTTGCACATTTGACACAATCGCAACAATTAAAGGAGGTAAAGAATTGTACGAGGCAGGGTTAGTCGATTTCATTGACCCCAATTCTACCGGCACTTTTGTTATCGACCCCTGAATGGATGAAAGGCAAGGCCGACATCTGAGGAATTTTAACTCAGTGCGGAAGAAATGGTGTAAAGCTGGTCGCCTCCTTAATACATAAAAAATAGACCCGCTTCGGTTTAAAAATGTGAAGGAAGTTAGTAAGTTTACTTGATGCGTTTTAAATAGCCATTTTGTTAGAAAGACAGTTATGCAGACGTAACATTTAGGAATTGTTAATTTATGTGTTTTAGTACGTAGGAGTGTAGGGGAATCGAACTAAAAGTTACTGCTTGATATTTTGTTAAGTAAAGACTATCAGGGTGTCTGACTTGAAACAGAAACAAAAAAAAAAAGGTTCTTTCTTCAGTATTTATCCGCGAAAAGCACAAGGAAACCATAAAGTAAACTTTGAAAGTTAATCTCTGTGAAAATACACGTGAAACACTGTTTATGTGTGTCGTCTGTGATGTTTGAATCGTTTAATTACTTGTTAGGGTTTGTTCTGGTGTCGTCTTTCATCATCGCATACAGAAATCTTTCGATCTTTGAGTTCTTGTTTTTATACTTATTGTAGTATGAGAGGCCAATTTTCAACCCTTTTCTTGATATACATGTACATATACACAAAATACAAACATACATGCATAGATACATAATCGTATATTGTAGTTTTAAATTTTCTAGATTACAATCTATTTATTGCCTTGATAATATACCACGTGTTATGTCTAAAGACGGAACGTTATATAGAAAATGTATATACATATATATATATATATTTGTGTATATATATATATATATATATATATATACATATATATATATATATATAAATAATAATAAAGGAGTTACGACGCAAAAACGTATATATTCAAATGAACATATTTATCTTCTTCAATATATATTTCAGTATAAAGAATTCATTAAGCGACTTAATAAATCAAAATTTCTTTACACATCTTCAGGAATAAAATATAACACCAGAAAAACTACATTCGGTTTAAAAATACAAACCGTTCATGGCGAAAAAATTTCACAAATTATATATATATATATATATATATATATATATATATATATATATATATATATATATATATATATATATATATATATATATATATATATATATATATATATATATATATATATATATATATATATATATATATATATATATATATATATATATATATATATATATATATATATATATATATATATATATATATATATATATATATATATATATATATACATAGGCGCAGGAGTGGCTGTGTGGTAAGTAGCTTGCTTACGAACCACATGGTTCCGGGTTCATTCCCACTGCGTGGCACCTTGGGCAAGTGTCTTCTACTATAGCCTCGGGCCGACCAAAGCCTTGTGAGTAGATTTGGTAGACGGAAACTGAAAGAAGCCCGTCGTATATATGTATATGTATATGTATGTGTGTGTATATGTTTGTGTGTCTGTGTTTGTCCCCCCAACATCGCTTGACAACCGATGCTGGTGTGTTTACGTCCCCGTAACTTAGCGGTTCGGCAAAAAGAGACCGATAGAATAAGTACTAAGCTTCCAAAGAATAAGTCCTGGGGTCGATTTGCTCGACTAAAGGCGGTGCTCCAGCATGGCCACAGTCAAATGACTGAAACAAGTAAAAGAGTAAAAGAGTAAAAGAGTAATATATATATATATATATATATATATATATATATGTATGTATGTATGTATGTATACAGGCATTGAGAGCAGAGTAATCGGTTATCGAGATCTTTTCTCCGTAAATTTCTTGAAGAATAGGTCCTACCAGGTAACAGTACAGTCTATCAACCTATATTATTAAGTGTTTATAACTTGCATCAATTTGGCTTTAAGAACAACACGTAAAACACATACAAGCAATTATGGGGATAAGCAAATTATACATCAAATATATTGAATACATCAAATACAGAATATATATATATACTTTAAATACATCAAATGCAAAATATGTATATGTATACATATATGCATATTTTGTATTTGATGTAGGATATTTGACTTTTAATTTAGCGTTTTTATGGATGTACCAACTACATATCTACAAGTTAGAACTGAATTTATTTCAGTGAGTAGATGTTTGGTCGGAACAAATTCCCTGGAATTACACAAATTCTTAGCGAAATATTTCACAAACTCTTCAGTCAAGTTGTTATCTGTCCAGCCGATTAAAATGCTTTCAAAGTGCCATTTCAATGTCATTAGAATATTCTGGTTATGTTTATTTATACATTTATTTATTTATGTATTCAAACGTAGACAAGCATATATATACATATAGATCTATCTATCTATCTATCTATCTATCTATCTATCTATCTATCTATCTATCTATCTATCTATCTATCTATCTATCTGTCTGTCTGTCTGTCTATCTATCTATCTATCTATCTATCTATCTATCTATCTATCTCATTCTCTCTCTCTCTCTCTCTCTCTCTCTCTCTCTCTCTCTATCTATCTATCTATCTATCTATCCATGTAATACGCACAAGCACCTCCACCACCAAACACGAACACACACACACTCACACTTACACATATTTGTATAAGATTTCACGTATCATTTCGTATGATCATATTATTTAGGACACCCTGCAATAACGAAAAACAAGTCCTGTCAAAGGGCACGTGAACGCCAGGATGTCAATGGCCACCCAACAACCTGTACATATGCTCATTAAGTATGCATGTATGGTTATTAGCATGTTTTCATTTCACTGAAATGTAGCATGTAAGAAATTAGTAAACCTTCATGTCCACAGCTTCAAACACAGTTACAACAGCAGTTGGGGGGCAACTGGTGCAGGTAGCAACATATTACCTTGTTGATTTGGAAACCATGGGGCAAGGCAAACAACTAGAATGACGTCACATATCCTGAACGCAAAATACGGAGAGACCTAACAGTGTGGTAAGAAGCTTGCTTCTCAACCTTATGGGTTCGGGTTCAGCCCCATTGCGTGGAAACTTGGGCAAGTGTTTTGTACTTGTAGCCCCGGGCAGACTAATTCCGTGTGAGTGGATTGAGTAGATGGAAATTGGAAAAGTCGGTTGTGGACGGTGTATGACACATTCCTAACACCAAAAATCTTGCACAAACGGAGTTTGAAGGCAGATAAGATGTGTGCCACGGTGCCCCTTTCTGTACAAAGTCTACACAGCTGGTCCGCCTTCAAACAAGTGGCGCAGTATCAAGGTACTTGCAACATGGGCTCACACTCTGAAACAGAAAAGGCCCAGGAAACATCATCATCATGAGAAAATAACAGCAATCAAGTTCGTTAAAGAAGGAGAAAAGCCTGTGAGGACAGCAAAAATGACATAAGTCCCAATCATAGGATATGAAATGGACCCGGGGGAAAGACTGCAGTTACTCCGTGTCGTTCATACGAACCTTAGGCCATATGTAGATCTGTGATTTAAAAAGACAAGGAAAATGATCATGATGGAGCTTAGTCCCTTGGAAAAAAATGGTGATATTGACGAACTTTCTCGGAAACCGGCAACCAGCAAAACTGAGGAATACATCGTAGATGTGCGTGCAGCTGTGAGGTGAACTCGTCCAATCACCGTCCGTGAGATATCAGAGGATGTGCAAATTAATTACGGTTCAGTTCAGTCCATTATCACAGAAGATTTGGGTATGAGACGCGTGTCTGCCATGTTTGTGCCAAAACTGCTTTCATCTGTGCGAAGCGGATTTAGTCTGAGTGCTTTAGCTTCATTACTATGGCGACAGTCTGGATACTTATTGATCATGCATAGTTATAGTATATTTATATGTGTATATGCATGTACATATATATGTGTGTGTGCATCTCTCTCTCTCTTTCTCTCTCTCTCTCTCTCTCTCTCTCTCTCTCTCTCTCTCTCTATATATATATATATATATATATATATATATATTCATTAGAAATGCAGAGACGCCTATAATAGGACATCTACTCGCTAGAAATAGCAGCAAAAATACTACATACCACAAAAGTTAGGGATAATTTCGAAAGGAAATGAAAAATAAAAACTTTTACCAATCTATATTCTGTACCATGGTTTCAAGTCAATTTTAGTAAGATAAAGATTATATCTTACAAGGTCAGACTATCGTCAGCAGAACTGCTGACGATAGTCTGACCTTGTAAGATATAATCTTTATCTTACTAAAATTGACTTGAAACCATGGTACAGAATATAGATTGGTAAAAGTTTTTATTTTTCATTTCCTTTCGAAATTATCCCTAACTTTTGTGGTATGTAGTATTTTTGCTGCTATTTCTAGCGAGTAGATGTCCTATTATAGGCGTCTCTGCATTTCTAATGAATAATACATAGTCTATTGACTGTTTTTACTCTCGCTAGACCACTGGTGGTAAATAAAATTTCTAAAATTTTCTTTGCCACCCTATAATTTATTAATATATATATATATATACATATATATATACACATATATATATATTCATATATATATATATATATATATATATATATATATATATATATATATATATATATATATATATATATATATATATATATATGTATATAAACGTATATATATATATATATATATATATATATATATATATATATATATATATATATATATATGAATATGTATACATACATATATACATTTATTCACTCTTTGTTTTCGCTTTGACTAGCTTCTTCTCGCTCTCTTTCTCTCTCTGTCTCTCTCTCTCTCACACACACACACACACACACACACACACACACACACACACACACACACACACACACACACACATATTCGATTACAAATACATTAATACTTTGACTTAAATACCACGAATATTTAGTTCAGCCTTAAATTAGATCTTAGAAAGACACCTGTCCGTCTCCTCTATGTCTATTTGCGTATGTATAAAATCATATACATACTTCATCCTACACACACACATACACACACAAACACGCAAACACAAACACACACACATACACAAAAGCGCACACACACATACGCACATGCACACATATAAAAGTGTGTATCTGTGTACATAGGCACATGTGTGCGTGTACAAATATACATATATACATATGTGTGTGTGTGCGTGTGTGTGTGGGTGTGTGTGTGTATATGTATATGTGTATATGTGTAACCTATATGCATAACTATATATAAGAGCATGTGTGTGAACATGCGTGTGTAAGTGTGAGAGAGATTGTGTGTTGATCTGTATGCATATGTACATATATATATATATATATATATATATATATATATATATATATATATATATGTGTACATATATATATTCATATATATATATATATATATATATATATATATATATATATATATATATATATATATATATATATATATATATATATATATATATATATGTATGTGTATATATATATTTATATATATATATATATATATATATATCCAAGATCACAATATACAGACATGATTTTCTTCTCATTTACCCGTATATGCAACTATCTTACTTCCAGTAATGTCAGTATTGAAACTATTGAAACTATTTCAGCAATGTTCGCAGATACTTCAGATATTTTTGTCTGTATTATTGTTGTTCTTGCTGTTTAGATGTTGATAAGTAATTGTTGTTATTGTTGTAGCTGTTGCTATTTTTGTTACAGTTGTTGATACATTTATAGTTACATTTGCCCAGAATACTTTGCATATCAATGCAGGCGTCCCACTCCCGGAATGGTTGTTTATAAAGGCTCGTATTGTTTACGTCGCTGTTTAAAAAAAAAGATCTCCTAGTTAATCTCTCGAATTGCTCTGAGCTATGAGGGCGAAGGAGATTTATGGATTAATGAATCCTGCCGGTTGTAATAATGTTTTGAAAAAATAATGTGCATGTGCAATTGTATATGTTGTTCTTATTGTTATTATTGTTGTTGCTGTTGGTAGTGTTATTGTTTAAAAAGAGATAAACCTAGATGTAGCAAATTTATGGTCGTCGTAGTTAAACTCGACTTTGAGTAAATTATAGTATATCCGTGTGAAATAAGTCCAAAGGAGATTTAAGGATACATTCCACCCGTCTCTGGCTTCAAATTTTGGTACGAGGCCAGCAACTTCGGGGAAGTGAGTTAGTCGAATGCATCGACCCCATTGCTCAACAGGTACTTATTTTATCGACTCCGAAAAGATGAAATGCACAGTCAACCTTGGTGGAATTATTATTCTGCCAATAATAATAATATAATCGTTCGCTAGCCTCGACAGCGGATGGACGTGTTCTTCGCTGCTCTGACCAATTTTCTGTGAAATTTTTACCGTCCTTTTCTTTCCTATCCTTTCTTCCTGAGTATTCGAAAATGTAAACATCTTTTTAATTGCGAAAACACTACAGGCTTCTCTGATCGGACATATAAACGAACATCTCTAAAAAATTAAAAAAACTTTAATGTCTCCAATTTTGTGTGAAAGTTTTATCTTTCTTTTCTTCCTGACTACCCGAATAATTGCACATACCTTTTATTGCAACAACACAATTTAATGCACGTTAAAAAAAATTAAGGAGGTAAGCACCTGCAAATATATACATACTGCACAATTACAAAAACTGTAAACCACTAAACCACAGCAAAACTTATAAAAAGAAAAGAAAAATTTAAAAAGAAAATCAGAAATCCCAAGATTCAACGATCTGAACATCAGTATATATATATATATATGGTCCGTGGGAAGAGCCATTCTAACAATGCGTCAAAGAAGAACTGCCTTAACTCTTCGAAACGCTTAGTTTTAGAATGGTGGCAGATGATGAAGGAAATGTTCTTTATGTGGCCTGTGTGTTTTCTGTATTCCGTTTATCATTTTGCCTACGTTTTTTTGCTACGTCCTGTACCCAGATATGCATCTCTATATACATGTAGATGTAGGTATGTACATACATGTACGTATATACGCATATACTCATATATTATATTATATATATATATATATATATATATATATATATATATATATATATATATATATATATATATATATATATATATATATATATATATATATATATATATATATATATATATATATATATATATATATATATATATATATATATATATATATATATATATATATATATATATATATATATATATATATATAATATATATATATAATATATATATAATTTTTTCTATCAGTAGTTAAAAGTAGAACAAGCTGAACTGGTTCTTTTTCAAGACCAAAGTCAGCGTTCTCATTGATCGCTAGTAGTAGTAAACGCATTTGACCTCAGCTGATTCCAAGGGTGTGAAGCCTCTTTTGACACCTTATCGTACAGGAATATCTACTGCTGATCTCCCGACCATTTGCCGAATGTATCTACAGACCCGTAGAATTCGGTTTGTTCACCAAGCTGTTTCTCTTCCTCCTACTCTCAAGACGGTTACAAATACCAGTGATTGATTGTGGGGCCACTTGAAATGACCCGTAAAGGAACTAAAAATTAGTTGAGAATGAGCCCTGGATTACCATTCATGCAGAGACTGCAAAAGATAGTATAAAGTGTTAACTGCAAACGTAAACCGACTGTATATGAAAAGAAAGAATGGTGGCAGAGGACTGATTAGTATAGACCATTGTATAAGGAGTGAAAGGAGAACGCTTGTCGAATATTTAATAAATAGTGACGAAGATCTACTGCAATACACCGGGACCCGTATTATTATTGATATTTTAAAATGCTATATGCAGAAAACCTTAGGTCTTGTACCTCTAGTAGAAACGATTATTATTGTTTAACGTATGGTATGCTTTTTTGGCTACTTCAATCGTTCTGAACATAAACTATATTGATGTTATTGGTGAAGACACGCAACAAAAAGTGAAGGGTTTGACAAAGCTAATGGGGAACAAAAATTCCTGGAGTGGCATTGTGAAGCGCATTCTTATTGCAGCTTCTTGAAAAAGAATGTATCTAGTGCTATAATAGTCTCACATTATATTTACGTAATCCCTAACTGGAAAAGAGAAGCGTTATACTTTGAAATTAATCTCGTAGAGTTCATGGGATCATGCTTCTGGCTGTATAAAGTAGATATGTTCAACAATCTCTCGTCTTGTTTCAGTCAAGAAATCCTAAGAAGAACAAATGATTCGAAATACCAAACTAGTTTCCTTGATGTATATGACATCAAATACACCATGTAGAAAGATCAACTGTCTCGCTCCAACCACACCATTGCAAGAATCTATAGGCATAAAGAATTATACTAGGTGCTGGAGACTGTGTACCAAATGCATAATGTCACGTTGCTCGCTGTATGCATCATTGTTATTTGTAGAAGTGTACTTAATTAATTGACAGTTAGGAGGAGATATACATCTGGAGTAGAACGTAAAAAAATAACTAAATCTCTATTTGAACTACTAACACTTCGGCTGACAAGCTGTTTGTAATAGAGTTGCATGATCAGAGTTGAACTCATATTGCACAATAATAAAAACAACAACAATGTTCAGTCTTTCTTTCCCTCTTTATTAACATATTATCAACATTTAGCATATTACCAGCATTGCTTCTGCAAGTGGAAATCATGACATGCAGAGTCACTATATATAATGTCTGTATAACTATATATATATATATATATATATATATATATATATATATATATATATATATATATATATATATATATATATATATATATATATATATACAGGGTGCAGTGAATAAACAGTCGTCTAAATTACGTAAAAATGAAAATAACACTGACATTTTAACAGATGTATTTACCAAAATTACATAAAAATATCTTGAAATACTAAAGAGTAAATTCATTCAATAAATTGCCATTGGCTTCAACCACGGCCGGCCTCCAGACGACTTCGGAATCTCCTGCAACTCTTCTGGATGTCCTCCTTGTTTAAGTTGGTGAATGTTACCATAACCCTTGCCTTCTGTTTATCTTTGGTGTTACAATAGTAAACTCAAAAAACTGACGCACTTTTTGGATCCGTGTATAAATTAATACAAGTAGCTAGGCGCAAAATAAAACTATAGAGTGACGGATATATATATGATACTTGTATTGGTATTTGAAGTTATATTGCTTCTGTTGTACATAAGCAATTTATATCTATATATGTATTATATGTGTATGTATGTGTGTGTATATATATATAAATATAAATATATATATATATATATATAGAGAGAGAGAGAGAGAGAGAAAGAGAGGAGAGATAGATAGATAGATAGATAGATAGATAGATAGATACAAACATATATACATGCATATATACATAAATACAATTGTATATAAATGGATATATGAGACGGTCATCTTTCTGTTTCTATCTGCAAAATCCTCTCACGGGAGTCGGTGCGGGTGTATAGTAGGAAACTCTTCAAAAAGTAACACGCACCTTGCAGTGAAACTGAACCCAGAACTGTGTGATTGGAAAGCAAAGTTCCAACCACATAACCACGCTTACACACACACACACACACACACACACGCACAAATCTAGCTATCTATTTGTCTATCTATAATATGTGTAAGTTTGTGTGTGTGTGTGCACATACAATAGGAGTAAAGCTTGCAATATAGAATCTGCCAGATTCTGTTATTTGGCATCAAATATCAAAAGTTTTACATATTCTTTTGTTGGGAACATTCTGTTCGGTGAAGGCACACCTTACTTTTCTGTTTGAGGTGGGATTAAAAGAATAAGGACATCGTTTTCGGTGGCTCTTTGAAATGTGAGTCCTGTGTAATGATTAAAGGTAGAATAATCTCCAGTTCAACTAAATACGCCTATAGCCAAGCCCTGTCATGTATACAGAGTCACTAGCGCATGCGCGCAAGCACACACACACACACACACACACACACACACACACACGGACACACGCACGCAGGGATACACACACACACGCACACACACACATATACACACACTCGCGGACGTTTGTACATATTTATAATAAACTCAGTGACACTCTTATGATTTCATCCACTTTCTCATTCATACAAACTTTAAACATATATACATATATATACAGGAGTAGCTGTGTGGTAAGTAGCTTGCTTACCAACCACATGGTTCCGGGTTCAGTCCCACTGCGTGGCACCTTGGGCAGGTGTCTTCTACAATAGCCTCGGGCCGACCAAAGCATTGTGAGTGGATTTGGTAGACGGAAACTGAAAGAAGCCTGTCGTATATATATATATATATATATATATATATATATATATGTATGTATGTGTGTGTATGTTGTGTATCTGTGTTTGTCACCCCAACATCGCTAGACAACCGATGCTGGTGTGTTTAGGTCCCCGTAACTTAGCGGTTCGGCAAAAAGAGACCGATAGAATAAGTACTAGGCTTACAAAGAATAAGTCCTGGGGTCGATTTGATTCGACTAAAGGCGGTGCTCCAGCATGGCCGCAGTCAAATGACTGATACAAGTAAAAAGAAAAAGAAAAGAAAAAGAAATATATACCTACATAAATACATACATTCATTGATACATATACGCGTACAAACATACATGCATGCATACATTCATATAAACATACATACGTACATACAGACTTCCCAAGTTTAACGCAAAATTTCATGTTGGCTCTTTGTTCCTGTCCATGACAAAATCGCACACTACAACATACACGTGATCACAAAAACACATTTCAAACTTGCGAACTAAACACAACGATGTTACTCAGCACACTGCCCCGTGAAGGGCACTGATAGCTCTCAAATCTCACGCAGTCGTGTGCTGCCATCTGTTGGCACGCTACAGAACCAGTCTGGTAACTTTTTGATACTACCTCGTATTTTCTCCGGCTCTTGTTCCGATTTCATATGTTACCAGTTACCAGATCAAGTACTAGGTTTGATGGTGTATCGCTTAGGAATGGAGTTTTGAAGCAGTGATTTTCTTTGTAGGGGAGTGTGCGTAGAAAATTGTTGGAGGGGATTCAACTAGTTAACTGAATAGAGTTTAAGAGGTTGGAGGTCTGGTGTCGTATAGTTTGTACATGTGTTAGATAATGTGTGTGCGTGTATGAGTGAGTGAATGTGAGCGAGAGTTTGTGCGTGTGTGTGTGTGTGTGTGTGTGTGTGAATGACTGCGTACTGTGTGAGTGTGCTAATGTTTGTACAGTCTCATGATTTGTGTTAATATTTAAAAGTACTGAAAATACGGGAACTTCTTTTATAGAAATAATTCAAGTGGAAACGAGAAGAGGCTCCTACCCCATCAATCAGAAGCAAAAGACATTGGTTTGATGTCATTATTTATCATGAGACATTATATCTCGCATAACAATTGATCATTATCATAAATTGCTTATATCTCGTAAAATATCCCAGGTTATTGCGTTAACAATATTAGTTACGACAGCGAAATATATGAAATTGTCATTATGGTACACATAAAAATAGATTTATGTAAAATTTCTGTCGTAGAATGCGCTCTGCCAAGAATTCTTCTATTTTCTTTTCTCCTAAGGCAGGATCCCGCCCAAAAATATTAATTATTCTCTTAAAAAAAGGTCTTTTGGAAAAATGTTCATGAATTTTTCTTTCAGAAATAATATCCCAACCCAAACAGGTGTATTAACTTTCATAAGAGCCGTACCCAACACATTTATTTATCGCTCTTTAGTTAAGGTGATGAGCAGGCAGGAATCTTTAGCACGATGGGAAAATAGCTTAGCAACATTTCTTCCGGGTTTTAACGCTCTGCGTTCAAATTCCGCCTAGCCCAACTTTACATTTCATCTTTTCGAACTTGATAAAATAAGTGCCAGTTAAACACTAAAGTTGATGAATCTCCTGATATAATAATGAGCGTAGTGTTTGTATATATATGTATATATATATATATATATATATATATATATATATATATATATATGTCCAAAATCACGGAGTAGAAGTGAGTAGGAGAAAGAGTTGTATAAGTGAAGGGAGAGGAGAAAAAATAGTAATTCAGTGAAGGAGAAGTAGTGAGAGTAATAGCCATGACAGAGAGGGAGTGAGAGAAAGTAGCAGAAATGAGAGAGAAGTGGCAGAGAGAGCGCCGTGTATCTTCTATGTGTTGTGTTTTTCTTCGTCTCAACATATGAATGAGAAAGGAAGGGGTGATAGATGAATAAGGAAGAAGGGGAAAAATCATACAGCATTTCAACTCTGCGTGAGTATATGTGTGTGCGTGTACAAGGGAAGTATCTGTTTGTTTGTATGTGTGAGCTAGCGTTCTTTCAGTGACAAACGATGATCGATGTCACATCCATTGCCTATCTCTTGTGTTACAAATAATTATTACAATCACACAAACACACCTACACGAACATATGCATATACAAACTCACTAGAGAAAATAATTATTGCCTGTGTGTATCAAAAATATAGAATGACTGCAGTTGAAAAGTTGCTGTTGTCACTCCGTCGTTTACGACGTCGAGGGTTCCAGTTGATCTGATCAACGGAACAGCCTGCTCGTGAAATTAACGTGCCAGTGGCTGAGTACTCCACAGGCACGTGTACCCTTAACGTAGTTCTCGGGGATATTCAGCGTGACACAGTGTGACAAGGCTGGCCCTTTGAAATACATGTACAACAGAAACAGGAAGAGAAAGTTGTGGTGGAAGAGTACAGCAGGGTTCGCCACCATCCCCTGCCGGAGCCTCGTGGAGCTTTAGGTGTTTTCTCTCAATAAACACTCACAACGCCCAGTCTGGGAATCGAAACCGCGATCCTACGCCCGCGAGTTCGCTGCCCTAATCATTGGGCCATTGCGCCTCCACGCAGTTGAAAAGTATATTATAAATAATAAACATTTAACTGTTCATACATGTGCCTAATTTATTTATATTAAGAAATTTATGTAATAAATTTTGAATATGGAATTTTTACAACATCAACTCTAAGTCACGAACTGCTTTTTTGTGGCTTTAAGTCGTATGAGTTTAGGTTGGTTTTAGTAATGGAGAGCGCATTACTAAAAGGAGACGCTGCTTCGAAGAAGTTGGTATTTACTTGTCAACTCACGTGTTTAGTCACGGCCAGCTTTATGTGGCTTTAAGGCGTACAAGAAGGAAGGAAAACTTAAAAACTCTTTTGAAGGAAACAAGCGGTCAAGGGATGCTAATTGCGGATAGATTTTTCACAAAAAAAAAAAAATGGTAATAAAAGAATTATTAAACCAAAATCTTGGGTTTTGTACCTTATTTATATATAAAATACTTCAATTAGCCGTCATTTTTGACGGCACGGGACCCAGTTAGTTGTTTAATAAAAAGAAAACGATAACAGTTTGTTCAGTAAAGATAATTACAGATATCCCTCTCCTTCTCTCTCTCTCTTTCTTATCCACTCTCTCCAGTTCTCTCTCTCCTCCTTTCTCCCTTCCTTTCTCTCTCAATTATTTACAACGAAGGGACTGAGGTGTGCTCATATTATAAGGAAGACTGAAGTACACGAAGAAGCCGCTGCATAAACGATCCACTTGATAAAAATAGCAGCTTTAATCTGTTTCAAATCACACCATACAATCCTTCTCAAAGGGCAATGTTGACTAATATCCTATAATGGTGCTATATCATGGTTAAAAATCAGTAATAGAAGGAAGGGAACGTTAACGGTTGGCTGTAAAGTATTTTATCATAGGTTTGTTGGATCTAAACTAACCTCTCGCTGAAACAATAGTCACGACAACGTCAACAGGAACAACAAAACGATAACCGAGAAAAAAGAAAAGAGATCGAAATCAGGTCGTGACCTCGGCTCACCTATATTCCATGGCCTTCACCAATAACCAACATATGATAACATAAAATTAGCAGTCCGAATTCCTTTTCAATTCTGTTTTATCTAATTCAGAGTACTTTTCGTTATCTGTTGAAATGACGGATATTCACGACGTATATTGGTTTCAAATTTTGGCACAAGGCAGGCAATTTCTGGAGATATATCGACTCCAGTACTCAATCGAGTAATTATTTTATCGACCCTCCCACCCCCGAAAGAATAATAGCTAAAATCGACCTCAGTGGAATTTGAACTCAAAACCTGAAGACGGACCAACTGTCGTTAAGTATTTTTGCCCAGCGTGCTAACATTTCAGCCAGCTTGCCGCTTTATGCGACAATTCTTAATTTCTAATGTAGGCGCAAAGACTCCAGATACAACTTGGATGATATATTCATACGCTCTCATCTAGGCGAACCGACCTACAATTAAGTCTGCGCTCAGGTGGCTTTCTACTGACATCAGAGTAGAATGCTGAATAGATATGCACGCGCTTCCACCACACACACACACACACACACACACACATATATATAAATATATACGCACATACATACACACATACATACGCATATATACATGTAGGCATATACAGATATATATATATATGAAGATATAAGTAACATATATGTACGTATGCTTGTATTATGTACGTGTGTGTTTCTTGTGCCGAGCGCATCAGAATCTTTATAAGTACATTTGATAATATGTAAACAATTTCTGTTTAGCCAATCAAATAACAATTACTAGCAAACCTGTAATCGTATCTCAATGGATAGGGAACGTAGGATAGGGGAATCATGTAAGCTTAGCATTCTTAGCAATTCCTAGAATTACAGGTGATACATTCCAGTGAAAAATGTAATGCAAACGACATATATCGTGATACGTCATTGAAACTGAGCAACATTTTACTGATTACAGGAAATCAATAGTTACTGAATTTTCTGACATTTATTTTGGTGATGATAAGATGGGAGAAGGTGGGCTTATTATAAGAATTCCGTGTCTGTATTAATATATTAATGAGCTTTTGAGTACTGAATATACAAAGTATGCGAAAGCGAGAGAAAATTCTACACGGTGTCATGTATTCCTCTGTGTAATAAGCAAGCAAAACCTCCAATCGATCATGCTTAACTGTTTAAAAATAAAAGAAGTTAATATTAAGCGATCTAGCTAGTTTACGAAACGATTAAATGATCATGGCTACCACTCTTCGAAAGCAAAAACATCTTTAACCATTTACTTCTCATGCTCGTGTCGGACAAATATAGACGGACAAACAGAAAGAAAGATAGATAGCTAGATAGCTAGATAGATAGATAGATAAGGAAATAGGTAGGTTGATAATGGGTAGATAGATAATAAAAAGATAGGTAGGTAAAGAGAAAGATCGGTAGATTTGTAGTTCGATAAATGGATGGGTTTATTTATATATGTATATATATGTATATATATATGGATGGTTATATATATATATATATATATATATATATATATATATATATATATATA
>NC_142942.1:47126396-47131396 GCF_046866305.1 Octopus bimaculoides
TTAGATATGTTTCTTTTTCTATAATGCGAGGTCGTCCAATGCTTTGTGAGGAAATTTGGTAGACGAAAACTGTATGGAAGGCCATCGTATATATATAACAGTAACTCGAATGTAGATCTCGTGTGCATTAAATTACAGATACACACACAAGCACAGACATGTATATTTCTATGTTTGTATTTATGTGTGCGTGCGTATACATACGTATATATGTGTGTGTGTGTGTGTGTGTCTGTGTATATATATCCATTCTACTATAAGCACAAGACCTGAAATTGTTGTGGGGGGGGGGTGGAGCAAGTCAATTACATTGACCCCGGTGTTTCACTGGTACTTAATTTATCGACCCTGAAATGGTGATAGGCAAAGTCAACCTCAGCGACTCAGAACGTAGCAGCAAACGAAAAACCGTTGAACATTTCGCCCGGTGTGTTAACGATATATATATATATATGCACACAAATACACACACAGAGAAACAAATACTTACGGACACAAATCTCTTGTGTGTTTTATTGAAGGCGAATATAATTCATAAAGCGGCTTGTAAACCATTAAATTTTTCATAGCAATTGTGGTTGTGTGATGATCGTCCTGTGAAATTCTCACTGAAAGTGTATGTAGAATTACAATTTTAATAAAGCAATTCTTTATTCTACCTTTCATATTCGAGCACTATTTTCTCCATCTTGTTTTGCACCTGTTTGCTGGATATGCGCGCGTGATGATATATATATATATATATATATATATATATATATATATATATATATAACAAAGTTATTTTATTCACACGGGTAGAAATATATGAGAAATAGAATTTCAAAATGCACTAAAATATTTAAAATATTTATTATTATTGTATTTAAAGATTTAACCGGTTTCACAATTCACACTGATTTTCAAAAGTTTGAAATTGGAAGACGTGGCTTATATCGCAGCTGTTTTGCTTTCGATTAGTGTTTGAAGCTTGCCTTATTTTTATAGGGAGTTTATGGCTCAAATTTGTATATGTTTTGAATAGGGTTTCATTGGTAGAAGATAGTCACATGTCTGGTCTTAGAAATTTTTGTAGGTTCTCAGCTACGTCCGTGTTTTAGTAACAAGTGACAATGTTTAACGTCGTAAGTTAAGGCTGACACGGTTAACTGAACATCTATTTAAAACATATACTAATTTGAGCCATGAGCTCCCTGTAAAAATAGGGCAAGCTTTAACCAACTGCGACATATTGCCACGTCTTTCTATTTCAAATTTTTAAAAATCAGTGTAAACGTTTATCTATCTATCTATCTATCTATCTATCTATCTATCTATCTATCTATCTACCTATCTATCTATCTATCTATCTATCTATCTATCTATCTATCTATCTATCTATCTATCTTTTGCTTGCTATTTATTTCTCTTTCTCCATCTCTATCTTTTCACACCTTGTTCCTCTTTTCTATACTTCTATCTGATATTTTGCTTCTTTTCCTCATTGTATTTTCAATTTTTATTTTCCCTTTTACTTTTTCTTTCTCCGAAAGGAAACATCATTCATACAGCAAGGAAATCAAAAACGGATGTAACTGGTATTAGTTATGACGTTTTAGGTATTAACTATAATTAAGTTATTTATTTATTTGTCTATTTATATATTTATTTATTCATGGAGGGATTAGGACGTGGTTCAATGTAGGAAGGATTTCCTGGTGATGTTTTAAGAGATTACGTTCTCTCGACTCATATATTTCTGTTTCACTCTTTGAAAAAATTACACCGAGTGTTAGACATGTGGGATAAACAACCATTCTTAATTTCATCCAAATAAAAGAGAAAACAATTAGCTCTACTGATGAACATCGTGGAGGCGCAATGGCCCAGTGGTTAGGGCAGCGGACTCGCAGTCATTGGATCGCGGTTTCGATTCCCAGACCGGGCGTTGTGAGTGTTTATTGAGCGAAAACACCTAAATTCTCCACGAGGCTCCGGCAGGGGATGGTGACGAACCCTGCTGTACTCTTTCACCACTCTTTCTTCCTGTTTCTGTTGTACCTGTATTTCAAAGGGCCAGCCTTGTCATTCTGTGTCACGCTGAATATCCCCGAGAACTACGTTAAGGGTACACGTGTCTGTGGAGTGCTCAGCCACTTGCACGTTAATTTCACGAGCAGGCTGTTCCGTTGATCTGATCGACTGGAACTCTCGACGTCGTAAGCGACGGAGTGCCAACACACTCCCACTGATGAACATCATGTGATGAAGTCTGCAATCCACCCGGTTACGAATTTTCAAGGAATTTCACACAGTTAAGTCATAAGATTTATGATCCCGTAACACATACGACAATTATGATATACATAGTATACCGAGTAAACATGTAATGAAAATATTCAAACATCGTCATTGTCTTTCCATATCCTGTTGCATTTCACATGAAATGTTTGGTTCTCGTAAGCCATCTTGGTACATAAATCAACCTACTTTCATTGGATGTACATTTGAGTCCGAAAATACAACTTCTGTGCAGAAAATATGGTAAATCAACACATTCTTCTTTGAATCCGAGGATCTCAATTTCATTGTAATTCTTAGCCCAAAACCATTGCCCTTCATTTATCACTTAGCTATTTTTTGAGTTTATAATTTCATTGCAGTTTAAAGTAGAATGATACCCTCGTTGGTTGCATTCGATGAGTCAGCTACTTCACGACATTCGCAATAACAAGGGTGATAAAGGAACGTTTATGCGAATCTGCCGAAGCAAATACAACGAATGATGCTTTGGCTTAAGAGAAATGAAGGATCAGTTTTCTCGTCGAATTTTCTATCTTCTGCCAATCTGTATTCTCTCTCTCTCTCTCTCTCCCTCTCTCTCTCTATCTCCCCCTCCTTCTCTCTCTCTCTCTCCCTCCTTTCCCTCCTTCTCTCTCTCTCTCCCCCTCCTTCTCTCTCTCTCTTTCTCTCTCACATACATATATACGTATATGGATAAACGTACGCACCCATATATTATAAGCGCAAATATATATATTTATGAATGTATATGTGTGTGTGTGTATGCGCGCGCGTGTGTGCATGTGTGTACATAAATGCATATGTAAGTATATATATACATATATATATATTTGTTCATATGATGATATCTCCACAATGTGTTGATGAGATAAACATGTAATCGCTACCAATATAGCAAGAGATTTCTCCCCAAAGGTCTAAAGTAGACTCCTTAAGGATCGATCTCCTTGGTTATATATCAAAAATTTTAATGAGAGTTTTGACGCTGATATCCATTATTATTGAAGTTTATTCCTGCGTCAACATTTCTGTATAAGGCTATATTTAACTGTCAAATTCAAGTTAAATAGATAAATTACCTTACACATCTTCAGAGTAAAAGGTAAATATATATATATTGATACATGTATACATATACGTATATATATTTATGTATGTATATAAACAAAAATACTATTGAGAGTGACTTCAAAATGTAGGCCTTCGTCGATCGTTTATTGACCATAACTCCTAAGTCACTATTGATAATATTCTTGCTTTAAGAATAATAAATTTGTGTGTTCTACAAATGTATAGAGCAGCCTAGCAGATTAATATAAAATTGTTTTAATTATAACCGAATAACAAACATTGATATATATATACATACATATACATACGTGCATACAGTCACACACATACACACGCATACACACATACATACACTCACACACACACGCAGAGTCTTGTACGCAATCTTGCACCGCTTGGCCCAACACGATAGCACGTCACCAAGTACAGTGTTTTATATCGAAGATGTGATATAAAATTAAGTGAAATTAGATAAGACAACTAACCAGTGAACAATATCTGTTAATGCAGAATACTGTGTAAATCAGAGGAAACGAGGTAAATTTAGATATGATATAATATTGAATTTAGGTCTGAGAAAAGGTTTAATAATACTGTAAACATGTTCCTTCGAGTCTGCTGAAGTACAGCGTGAAAAGACGGCAGTCTTCTGAGAGGCGTTGCCCAGTTTGATGACAGCTCTTCGTGACAGCTTAATTCAAGACTGCTTTTGATAGGGACGATCTATGGAATTGATTGCAGGAAGAGTATGGAAATATACTCTCCGAGGAGCGATCAATGAACAGCGAGACGGTCGGTCAGGAGACTAGCGCCAGCAAACAACGTCGTTCGGTTGTTTTTTTTTTTTTTTTTTTTTGTCAGATGTTCAATGCAGCAAAAAATATTGGGACTAAGAAGATAATTCCTTCGTGGCACTCTTGATGTTTTGTAATGAAAATAATGAAAAAAAAAAAACCCCAAAAAACAAAAAAACAGGGAAGTTAGTTGAACGTTGATTATATTGTTTCAATTGCAATGGGTTGATGTGTCCTTGGAAACAACAATTACGACGATGACGACAAAACTAACAACAACAACAACGTTATCCGTTATCAACGAGAGAATTCTAAGTCGCAAGTATTCCGAGGAGAAATTATTGAGTGAAGTACTTAGTGTGAAAGAAAAGACTAATATGTTGAACAGATATATTAGTGATAAGAAAAGGGCAAAGGGGACAGCTACTTCCGGTGCGCCTGTACGGGATCTGCTTTTTAAAAGAAAAGCAAGGCAGTTACAGTAACGTTGAGAGAGACACAGAGAGAGAGAAAGAGAGAACAGCAGGGCTAGGGGTTTATGGATTGTAGTATGCAGGCAGGGTCGGTATGAAGTAAGTCCTTTAATACATTTGTTACCATATTTTTTGGTAAAATCGGAATGGTTCTATGGCAGATAGACTCATTCCGAATCATCCAGGGAGAGAAAGAGAAAGAATGACAGATAGACAGGGAAGGGAGAAGAGAGAGAAGCACCAACGTTAGTTCTAAACTAGTACTTTATTTATCGATCACGAAAGAAAAAAAAAACGAAAATTTGACCGCAGTGGAAATTGAACTCAGAACAATTGCGAATTTTGCCAAAGGATTCAAAGAATTCTATACGCTGCTCTA
>NC_142942.1:47133896-47138896 GCF_046866305.1 Octopus bimaculoides
TTTGTTTAAAAGAGTTCCAACACTGTTAAAGTCTGTCATACCGGCCATGACGAAGGGAAATAGCCCTGAAACTCGAGTCGCCTTTATATATTTATATTTATATATTTATATATTTGATCCTTTATATTGAACACTCAATATTTCATCTACATTCAATACTTTCTTTCATGGTGCCATCCATTTTTATTTTATTTTATTTTATATTGTATATTGTATATTATATTATATATTATATATTGTATATTCCATATTCTATACCCCACATTAGTTCTGCAGGAATATAAGTAAAACATAAAAAACAGACAGTGTTGGAACTCTTTTAAACAAAATAATATATATATATATATATACGAATACGAATAATTTTCATTTCCCTGTTTTGTTTTGTTTTTGTTTTTTTGTTATGTTTTGATTTTGTATTTTTTTTTTTATTAAGTCTTTCCTTATTTATTTCTGCTGTCAAAATAACTATTTAAAAACAAAAATGAAGTAAGTTGAGGTTTTATGACAGGAGCCGAAATTTAATCAGAAAGGAATGTAAACTGCTTGCAATATCAACCAAGCATTTGGTTACTGGACAAGTGCAGCAATGGCTCAAAAGCTTTCGTTGTAGAGACGAGAGCCTCGAAAATGAGGAAGACGTGTGTGAGCTTCTATGATTGACAACAAACGAAGGGCTTTCAGGCTTTCGTTAAATTGGAGCCGCGTAAAACAACTGAAGATGTTTGAAAGGAAACAAAAATCCGGAAGTAGGGAGATTGGCATGGCTGATGCCTTATATCGGGAATCCCTAACTTCTGGACTGAAGATCATTTGGATACTGGACCACACAGAAACAACTAAAAGATTAATAGAGTAATAAAATATTTTATCTCATATTAGTTGGAATGTAACAGTCGTTTAATTTTGGATCTCAAACCAGAGTTCTGGAACTGCTGTCTTGTGAAATTAGAATCATTGGCATAAACTAGTCGAGTGAAATTTGCAGCTCAGCATTTTATATTGCAGAAAATAGCTTTATAAAAGTTTATTTTAAACTAAGAAGTAAAACTTTATAGAAGAACAACACGCTTTGAAGAGTTCAATCAAGCAAATCGTCCCCACAGTATGTACTTTTTAAAATATTACAACTTAGTCTATTTCTATCAGTCTTTTTCTCGAACCGTTAATTTGCGGAGGTATAAATGAACCAACACCGGTTGTCAAATTGTGATGGGAGACAAACACAAAGACACACACACACTCATATATACATATACATATATATATATATATGAATTGATAGAGGGGAAATTCTGAAGCTTGGATTTTTGTTATTGGCGCAAATGCCGATGTGTTGGCTGAATGCTATTTTTCTGGGTTATTTTGAATTTTGATCTGGGATCTGTGCAGAGCCATACTTTGACGTAGACTGTTTTTTGTTTGGCCTATGTATTGCTCTTGACACCCAAAGCAGGTTAGTGCGTATATCAGGGTCTCAGAAGCACATGTGAAGCTGCTTTTCACTGTGAAACGTTGTCCCTGTTTGAAGGAGAACGCTGATCCCTCAATTAAATTGACGCATATCCCACAGTTGGGTCTTCCGCATTTCCTTACTGACGGCTTCAGTGTTGAGACTTTTCATAGATTTGGGCTGTCTCTTGCTTTTTATGATGGTCTGTGTTTTGAGGATTGTGTGATCCTTTTTTTGCAGGGGAATATTTTGAAGGATGTATATATATATATATATATATATATATATATATATATATATATATATATATATATATATATATGCATACATACATATAAATACATACATGTATATGCATACACACACACACACACATATATATATATATATATATATATATATATATAATATTTGAAATATTTAGAAATATATTTTATCTATTATATTTTATATATGATATATAATACAAGAAAATGATCATCAGAGACCATTATCGATTTGCCAAAATAGGTTGAGATGGTTAAAGATTATGTATATAAGTATGTATATGTGTATGAATATATGAATGTAAATAAGAATGTATGTGTATGCATGTGTTTTTAAGTGCGTATTTTTGTATGGGTGTTTGTATAGTCATATATATATATATATATATATATATATATATATATATATATATATATATGCACACGCACACACATGACTAATTATTTATACGAAGACATATTAATATATATTTAATAACATTTAATTATTAGTCTCGACGTGAAATTAGACCGTATGTTATTCGGTAGCTTCAAACGAGCATCGACTAAAATTACATTGTCTTTCTTACGATTCACCAGAGGTCGTTTGTGTGAGTCTGCAAAACTGCTGAATGGAGCATCTGGTATTTTAATAATTTGAAATACAAGCAAGTCTGTCTCTGTCTGTCTCCCTCTTTCTCTCTCTCTACTCTCTCCCTCTGTCTTGCTTTCTCTTTCTCCCCCTCTCTGTCTATATATATATATTATATCCTAGTATGTTGGATGTAGGTATGTAATGAAGCTGTGGGAGTGAAGTAGGGGAAGAAAGTATGTACACGACGCACTACTATTACTGTTACACGAGATTCAACGCTCTCAATCACGGCTCACATTGAACTGCTTACCAACCTAAACTGACAATCGCTCACAGTTCTTTGTTTTATAACAATGAGTCAATTCGCCTTTAGTAACTTCGGGGGTGGTCGGAATCCTTCCACAAATATCTCCCCTTTTTAGTATTCGTCTCCGCTCACTTCTCCTTCTTTGCGAATTGAATTTCGCTCAGAGTTTTAATATCTCTTAGGCTTAAGGTTCAATTCCAGTGCTTCTGTTCATTTCCGTTTTCTGGTGCTAGAACGTGTAGTTTCAAATTGTGCGTGTGTTGGTACTTCAAACGTGTCGTACAATACCTCCATGGGGATTTACTTTCTCGTGACTGTTCTTTCCGTGAATATTTTCTTAAGCCGGTAGATATGTCTTTTACGTTCGAAATTTTTTTCCTTTTACCAGAAATAACATACTTCCAATTGGTTCAATAATTATACCGTCCTCCCAGCTTTCTTTACCTTATCTATAGGTTTTAAAAAAAGAAAAAACTTTGATACCCAACTTGAAGAATTTTGAAGTAATTTTGCTGATTCCCTTTTCTTTTGAATTTTCACTCGATATCAGATTATCAAAGACGGATCTGACTTTTCTAGCAAACATCAATTCTGCGGGTGACATTCTCGACAGCGTATTCGGATTAGGTGTTACTCGATACACTCTTAGAAATTGTTGCAGTGTAAGACCGTCCATAACTTCGCTGTTGTCCTTTTCATCGCCCTCTTAAAAGTGTCAATAAAACTCTCCGTTTGTCCATTTGACCTAGGACGATAGGGAGGAGTGATGACATATTCGCTGACGAACATTTTACAAAATTTTCTGAACTCGGCTGACGTAAATTGAGTTCAATAATCAGACACAATGGTTAGGAAAACCATACTTGGCGTACAATTCATGTAAAAAACTTATGGTAACTGAAGATGTCGGTTTTTTACATTTATGCACTCTCGGTCACTTTGAAAAACTGTCCACCACGACAAGGTACTATGAACTATTAAGTGGACCTGCTTAATCAACATGCAGCCTGGCCCATGGAACATTTGCTTTATGCCACGATTTCCATTTAGTAGTAGGTGATTTTGCAGTTAAAGCGCACCCTTTGCATGCTTTCACCGATTCTTCATTGTCACGGTCCATTGTTGGCTAGTATACATGACTTCTCATTAACGATTTTATTCTCGAAATCCCTGGTTGACCAATATGAAATTCCTTTAACGATCGCTTTCGTAGTGCGGCTGACACTACGACCCTTTGTGCATACATCAATACAACCGCCTACACCTGGATATGTCTCCATAAACAATAACACTCGATGAGCCATGTTGTCCGGTTCCTGATTTGAATGGCTTTGCCAAGTGGTGCCATTAAGTTAGACACGGCTTGGGCCAATACTGGCCGAAACCTATCAAAGTATGTATGTGTGTGTGTGTGTGTATATATATATATATATATATATATATATATATATATATATATATATATATATAGATAGATAGATAGATAGATAGAGAGATAAATAGATAGATAGATAGATAGATAGATTCTTTTCTAATGGTTTCAGTCGAAGTACTGCAGTCATGCTGCAAAACCGCTTGAACTTATTTTCTATCGTTTTTCTTGTTTCATGGCAGGAAGTTGGTCTATGATTGAGTTTCTAGCAGCTGATCTTCCCTGAGATTATCATTGAATGTTAGACTGGTCTGATATCGTTGTTAGTTCATCATATGTTGTTTTTTTCTGTCTTTTTTTTTCACGTCGCAGTAGACAGATTACCTTACGTCTAATTTCTATGTTGGTTGGATGGATAATTGTTATTTAGGGCAGTATTTCACAACTAAATGCGCTTCCTTTTCACCGAAACTGACCTCTTTTCAAATGAAGGATTACGAATAATTGTGTGTACGTGCGTGTGTGTGTGTGTGTGTGCGTGTGTGTACGGGTGTGTACGGGTACGTATGTGTGTGTGTATGTATCTGTGTGTGCATGTGTGTATGTGTGCACACCTGTATCTATGTGCGTGTTTGCATGAATGTGCTTGTCATCGTGTACATAGATATAATTTACATATAAATTTGTTTACATATAAATCCAATGAAGGAAGTTTATCTGAAAGATCGAGTGTTGATACTGAAACGGCTTATAACGTGGAAGTGGAGTGGTGTGGAGTGGGGTGGGATCTATAGTTGGATCTATAATGTAAGACGGCTTTGTGTCGTATAAGTAAGTTGTAATGTATTGTTGTATTGTGTAACGTTGTATAGTTAGTATGGTAAAAATAAATTTAGTATACTATAATATAAGGTGTGGCTGTATGGTAAGAAGTTTAGTACCCGTCATATGGTCCCTGGATCAGTCCGATTGCATGTCACCTTAGGCAAACTATCTTCTACTATAGCCTCGGGAACTCGTCACTGGTT
>NC_142942.1:47146396-47153896 GCF_046866305.1 Octopus bimaculoides
TTAATGACGATAATGATATTGAACATGTCATTCATACACATGACAGGTCCACTCTCACTGAATGGATGGGAGTTAACCGGAAATCAATAGTCAACTTATTTGCTCGTACATTACACCATACTGATTTCCCTGAATTTTACATATGGAATGATAGTACGAAAATGTGGCGTCTCAGAAAAAATAATACACACTGAATTGGGCGTATCTACATTGTTTCACCAAAAGAACAAGAGCGATTCTATCTGAGAGCTTTACTATATCGTATTCCCGGAGTTACATCATTTGAAGATATGAGGACTATTAATGGTGTAGTTTGCCATAATTACAAAGAGGCTGCAATGAAACAGGGTTTAACACATGATGAAGGTGAATACTATCGGATATGGAGTTTTCAAAAATTTCAGCTGCTCTGTATCAGATACGAAGACTTTTCTGCTCCATTCTTAATTACTGCATTCTATATGTATACATATGTATATATATTACACAAATATATGATACAATGTAAAATGCGCTATCTTAGATATAGCATGTTCGCACTAGTATATATATAAATCTCTAGTGACACAAGCGCTGAAAGTTTCGTATGTTGGCCCTTATCAAATTAGTTACAAGTGGAAGAGGTGGTGATTTATAGAGCTGGTTAAAATTTATATTTCTCTGGAGTGTTCTCGAACGAAATTTGAAAATAATTATGATATCAGATGTATAATTCATATTGCTCAAATCGTTTGCCTAGCCTATATGTATATATATATATATATATTCATGTGTGTGTTTGTGTGAGTGTGTGATTTATTTGTTTAGACTGTTTGTGTTTTGAGTTCAAATACCGCTGAGGTTTGCATTGCCTTTCAACGTCTTGAAGTCAATGAAATAAAGTACTACTCACACACCGGTATCAATGGAATCAACAAACACATCTCCCCTCAAAATTTCTGTCCTCGCCCTTAAATCAAATGCAGTTATTTAAGAGCAGTTAGTTAAATCACATGCAGTTATTTAAGGGGGATTGGCAACATTTTTACAACGTCGGGGACAAAAATGATTCGCACTATTTGCTGGAGTTCATTACTTCACTTCGGATCCGTTCTAGGACAGCCATTCCTTTCATCATTTTAGTCATTGATAAAATAAGCAGCAGTCAAATGCTGGGTCAGTATATGCAACTATACCCTTCCCCTGTAAATTTCAAGCCATATGAATGCATTAAAAACAGTTGTATAAGTTTACGTAATGGCATTGAGCTATGGGTGCTCTCTCGATTGTTTACATTATTGTTTGTTTTCTATACAGATATATGTCACATTGCTGTGATCGGTTTTCGTCATTAATGCATTGCGCATAAAATACATCGTGACGACCTTCTGCTCTTGAATAAGTTTAACAATATTTTTTTAGCAGTTAACATAGGTAACACACAGATAAGTTCAATACAGGGCGTTTCCTTTGTAACGTCGCATTGACGTCAGATTTTTCGCCCTAGAAGTAGAGCAGTTGTTCAATATAGTGTTTCAGGAAGCAGAGACGTGTCCATTGCTCTCTCTTCAATGTCTCTATTATATCAGATATAGAAGAAATACAATAAAAATTAGCTGGGTCACAGCATATGTGCGTGTATGTGTGTGTGTATGTATGTGTGTATGTGTAAAGGTGTTCCTATGTGTGCATGCATGTATGTCAGTCTATCTATCTATCTATCTATCTATCTATCTATCTATCTATCTATCTATCTATCTATCTATCTATCTATCTATCTATCTATCTATATTCATACAAATACATATATCTGTGTGTGTATGTATATATATGTATATATGCACACACACACACACACATATATATAATAATATAAATAAAAATATATATATATGCATATATACATACGTATATGTACATACTTGCATTTGTACGTATATATATATATATATATATATAAGCATATGTGGGCACAGGACGTCATGAAACGTGTACAACAAAAAAGTACGAAGCACGAGTACATGGAGCATGAACTATTCTTTCGAACAACAAAAGACACAAATGGAAAACAAAGCATACAACATAAAGAACGATCCTTTATCAGTTGTTGGCTGTTTTTCTAGTCTCGTATTTCGAGCATTTAGCAACAATATACGCTTTCGATAAAACAGTTGCTCCCGCAAAACAAATTAAATAAAATTTGGGATTTTGCGAAGAGTCAAAATAGATAACACAAGCAGGACAGTGAAAATAAACAGAAAGGGCTGCTAAGCCTAAACGAGGTTGTGGTGGCGAACGCGTAAATCAAGCTAAGATAGAAGACAGACAAGAACACGTCTTCCTTGTTTCAGCTACAATGGAGAGAAAGAAAGATGGCCGATGGTCAGGTGGGAGCCACTTGAGCAAGGGAAGAGGAGTGAGGGAGAGAGAGTGATAGAGTAATAAGATATATATATATATATATATATATATATAGAGAGAGAGAGAGAGAGAGAGAGAGAAAGACAGAGAGAGAGAGAGAGAGATGCGTGCATGCATACATATATGTATGCACATGTATGTATATCAATCTGTATATCTTACTTAGTGTGGATATACTGTATATTCATGTTCAGCAGGATATAGAGATTGGTATCCACACGCACACACGCATATAAATATATAGAGGGCACAGGTCTAGCTATGCGATAAGAAGCTTGCCTCCCAAGGAGATGGTTCCGGTTTCAGTTCCACTGTGTAGCAATTTATTTATGTGTCTCCTGCTATAGCCCCGGGCTGATCGAAACCTTGTGAGTGGATGTGTGTGTGTGTGTGTGTGTGTGTGTGTGTGCGTGTGTGTGTGTGTAAATATATAGGTATGTTCGTATATGCACGTTTATGTACGGATGTATTTGTATGCGGTACATGCACATAGGCGCAGGCGTGGCTGTGTGGTAAGTAGTTTGCTTACCAGCCACATGGTTCCGGGTTCAGTCCCACTGCGTGGAAACTTGGGCGAGTGTCTTCTACTAAAGCCTCAGGCCGACCAAAACGTTGTGAGTGGATTTGGTAGTCGGAAACTGAAAGAAGCCCATCGTGTATATATATATATATATATATATATATATATATATATATATATATATATATATATATATATATATGCGGGTATCTATCTATCTATCTATCTATCTATCTATCTATCTATCTATCTATCTATCTATCTATCTATCTGTCTGTCTGTCTGTCTGTCTGTCTGTCTGTCTGTCTGTCTTTATAGACAGACACATATGTGTGTATGGAGTTAGACGTTAAAAGTTAACAGAGGTTGACAGGGGCAAGGAAAGTTAATAAATGTTAATGATACGACTGGTGTTAGTGAAATTGTAAAAGTTGATAGATGATGAGACGCGCCGACGATACACTTAGTTAAATATGAATTAATGACAAATCTTTAAAGTGTAATCGGAGAATATGATAAATAAGGATTATCTTCATCAAATTAAAAATGCTGTAATTAGGGTAATTGGACAGAAATAGACGGTAGCAAACACCTACCTTTTTTTGGAGATAAGATACGAATGTTGGATGCTTTCACGATTCATTCTAATTTCCGAGGTGAGATAAAATTTCGGTTATGCTAGAGGTCTAATTAAAAGGAAATGATATACCACGATTCCTTTTATTTCTCTTCTGCCAGTTTCTGTCTTTAGGCTGTGCTTGAAGCTCCAACTTCAAATGTATAACCGATTATATCAATCGTGGTAATTCATCAGATATTTATCTTATCAACCTCTAGGCACTATAAGCAAACGAGGGCGGGTGTTGTATGTGGGCCTTTGACCAGATTGAAAGATCGGCTAAACACCCTTGATCTGACACAACCGTCTCAGGGAAAGGGACACCTTGGATAAAGTAATCTTCAGTAATTTCAAGAGAAGGAACAAAAAACAAAAAGAAAAAAAAAGGATGCTCACAATTGGTATTCTTCTGATTCTATTCTATCCAGATAGATTTAGGGGTCAAACAACAACAAATTCAAAAGAGTGGAAGATTTTGTTGTCCACGGTGTAAAATAAAAAAAAAAACACAATGAAAATTCTCAATCTGTTTCGTACGCCTCGCTACTGATTCTGCCAGTTAACTATTGTTGTTTCGGATAAATAAATAATAATTCATTAAAAAAATCGAGATATCTCACACAACAAATATGAAGAATATAATTGACGTTAGAGAAAATAAATTAATGGTAGAGACATTTAAATTTTATCTTTTATTTCTTTCACTCACTAAACTGCGGCCATACATACATACATACATACATACATACATACATACATACATACATACATAGATACATACATACATACATACATACATACATACATACATACATACATACATATATATACGTATGTGTATATATGTATGCGTGTATATATTACGTATGTATATGTATACAATGTTCAGTTTCTGTATCGGCGACTCGCAATCGAATATAACTCAATAGCAACCTATGTGTCAGCGGGCTGGTGACACACAGATACTCTTTCAAATCTTCATCCCATGATCTAGCAGATCCTCATAGTCGGAACTGATGGAATGCGTGATTAGAGAGAAGGATGTATTACGGTACCGTGACTAACGCTATATTCTCTCAACTTCGGAAGACAAGGAAAGAATAAAGTGACATTAAATAAGACGCCCTGTCAAATCGTGATGATGTGGAATTCATATAACAGAACCTTTTGGTCGACGCTCTTATAATCCCGCCATGTCACTCAACTGGACTGGTACTTGTAGTGTAAACATTCAAATATCGTCACTATCCTTCCAAATACCACTGCATTCCACATTATACTTTCGATCTTCCAAAGATGTCTTGGTGTATAAGTCGACCTTTCTTTTTTGGCTGTAAATTTTGGATCTGAAAAATTCGACTTGTATGCCGGAAAATACGGTGTTTCATTAGCAGAAACTTTAGGAACTTCGGACAAAATAGCTTGTACGTTTTATTTTTCGGATCTTCATTTTCGCATTTCACCCAACTTTCTGGAGAAGATAAAATAAAATACCAATCAGGGATTAGGCTCGTTGTTATCGACTAAACCCTCTCCCGCAAATTTCTGTCTCTGTATCTAGCGCTTGATCAACCATTAAGCAAAATAAGCACTTGCATAGCACAACAAGGTAAGGGGGCGCCACAGAAATAGCAAATGGTCTACTACACAAAATATATAACTTTAAACCTGCTAAAATAAATTCTAAGTGGTTTATATGATCGGAAATATTATTTTGAAGTGTCCATGGTGTCAGAGTGAAGATCTGATCAAAGACTTTGCAATTAGAAAAAGTAGAGAATTTTCAAAAAGTAAATCAAGTAGAAGTATCAAAAAATAAACATTATTTCCCATCTTTCTGTTAGTTTTGTTTCATTTTGAAAAATAAAAAAATATTTTATTAGTTATTATTGTTTATATTTTGAATTACACATATAAAAGGATACCAAAATCTTTTAAGTGCTTAGAACCTCTATAGGTCTTAAACCAGTCACACTTGTATCTGAATTAGAAGCAATTACGATAATTAATCACAAGGCAAATAATATAAATGAATTCTGGGTAATATTTAGGTTTTTAAGTAGCCGATCTCGACTTCCTGAAACAGAACTTGCTAAGTATCTGTTAGAGGTACCTGCTATAAATTCAAATAAAGTTATTAGTTTGTGTTACATTTCATAAGTTGACATGAGGTTTTATTCATTGTGAAAAAGGCAGGTAAATGTCAGTCAATTTCTACGACCTCAGTAAATGACAGGTATTTAATTTGTCGTTTCCGGAACGAGGGAAGACAAAAGTAGCACTAACGGAAGTAGAACAGGAAAAAAGGAATATAAATAAATAAATAAATGAATATATAAATAAATACATAATATAAAACAAAATAAGACATAAAAATGGGAGAATAAAAAAAAAACATACAGGTGAGACTTCTACTTTTACCTTCATCTGCCTTCTTAATTGTACAAGAATAAACAACGGAAAATATAAACGCTGTGTCAGATACGTCAAACAACAACAACAACAACAATAATAATAATAACAACAGAAACAACAACAGCAACACCAACAACAACTAACAGCAAAAAGAGAAAGAAATAAGGCCAAGTCAAAAAGACAAACGAATTGTTTTGCTCCTATATATAGAAGTCGTTATCTGAGAGTTTCCAAAGGAAGTGACTGGTATCTGTGACGAGGTCAAAGGTTACACAGCGATTACTCAGAAAAACCCATAATCAGACAAAAGCCTCAAATAGATTCTTAAAAAAAAAAAGAATAAATAAAAGAAAGCAAAGGTGAAAATTACAAAAGTAAAGTAGGGAGTGAAATAAAAACTGAAGAAAAAAAAGGAAAATATCGGATATAGATACATACGTTCATGTACTTATATATAGGGGTGAGTGGGTGCGAATGTGTAAGCGCGCATGCGTATATATACGCGCATGTGAGTATAAGCATGTGCATGTGCGTGTGCACGTTTGTGAGTATCTATGATACAATCACAAATACACATACATACATACATATATATGTATGTATATATATATATATATATATATATATATATATATATAGTCAATCCAACAGGAACAAGCAAGAAAAAACAGCAACGCGAGGACGTGGAATAAGTACAGTGTTATTGGACGCTCAGGAAAGGAAAGAAAAGAAAGAGGATTTCACGTTTCGAGCAGAGCCCTTCATAAGAAATATAGCAAAAGTCCAAAGAAGGGAAGACGTAAAAAGAAAATCGCCAACGATACACACGCGGTCACATATTGAAAAAAATCAATATATATATATATCAGGTCATCCCATAAGTTCTGTCCAATTTTACCTTTTTAAAATTGAATGAAATTTAATAGTATTTTAGAATGTCTATTGGAATTTAAAATTATTTTTATGCATTTGTATACATTTAAACTAATTAAATATTATCTTACAGAATAATAGAATTAAAAATTCTTTGATTAAAGCCCTTTCTAACATGGAAGTATCCAAAGAGCATTTGAGGCACATAGTGCTTTATGAGTACAAAAAGGAAACTCTGCAGCCGAAGCGACTCGAAATATACACTCAGTTTATGGAAAAGAATGCTTGAATGAAAGAACCTCTAGAAGATGCTTCGCAAAATTCAGAAGTGGAGATTTCAGAATTGAAGATAGATATATATATATATATATATATATATATATATATATATATATATATATATATATATATATATATATATATATAGATAGATAGATAGTTAGATAGGTAGATATACATATCCATACACACATGCATGTATATAGATATATACATATACAAACACATACAGCTACCACACAAACACAAACACACACACTCATGTCTATACATACATATATTCATGTATATACATATACACACGTGCATATATATTATGCGTGTGCGTACGTGTGCGTTCGTGTGCAGGCGTGTGCGCGCATGCGCGTGCGTGTATATGTACGTGTGTGAGGGT
>NC_142942.1:47161396-47171396 GCF_046866305.1 Octopus bimaculoides
ATCTGTAAAACTTCCCAGAAGTTTATCCTTTAAATATATATAACCATGTCTAGATATGCAACTATATGCATGAGAAGACATACGTAAAACAAAACGTACAAATCTGCACATATACATACATACATACATACATACATACATACCTACATACAAAAATACTCTGTTGTTGATGTTGAAATTCCAATGAGGGAGCCTTGGATCTAGGTTGGAAAGCGACTATTTCTCTATTACGAAAAAATCTTGAAATGAAACTGAATAATGACGTAAATATGTAAATAGATATACATGCGCGCACGCGTGTATAAATACATGTATATGTATATGTGTGTCTGTACTCATGCACATGTGAGACGTCGGGCAGACGGGACAACAACGAGGTGTGAGTCGGAAGAATACGATCTGACAATCCTACAACTTTGTCATTTAATCTTGAAAGACTACTTCTTGATATACGTATATATATATATATATATATATATATATATATATATATATATATATATATATATATATATATATATATATATATACATATATACATATATATACATATATATATATATATATATACATATGTATATATATATATAGATATATATGTATATACGTATGTATATATATATATATACATATATACGTATATATATATATATATATATATATATATATATATATATATATATATATATATATATATATATATATATATATATATATATATATATATGTATATATGTATATATGTATATATATATATATATATATATATGTGCATGTGTATGTATTTTTCTCTTTTTTCCTTTTTTCTCTCCTTCTTTTCTCTCCTTGTTTCTCTCCTTGTTTCTTTCTGTGGTGTTTCTTTCTGTGGAAGAGCGTAGGCTCGAAACGTTAAAGACTTTTTTCAATTCCCAAGCGTTATACTAATACATCTATTTGTTTTCTACACCACCTGTCTTCGCCTGTTGTTTTTTTTTTGTGAATTCTCCCTATATATATATATGGTGCACCAGCATGACCGCAGCCACTTGGCTGAAACACATAAATAAATAAATAAATAAATATATATATATATATATATATATATATATATATATATATATATATATATATATATATATATATATATATATATATATATATATATATATATATATACATACATACATACATACGTATATATATATATATATATCCTGGAACCAAAGTAATCTATATATGTATACAGGTATTAATATAGTTCTATTGTTGTTACTAAATGGCCTTCTTAATCACATAAACTTGCTCTTTCGAACATATATACCAATTATGCCCTACAAAATATCCTCGCCTGTCCATAGCTTCTACAGATCCTTATAACATGTGTAGCGGCGTGCTTTTAGTAACTTCCGTTTGAAGTCAGATAGAAGTTCATTGCTCTGTTAGTAGTTTTCTGCGTAGTGGAACACGCAATTCGAATATTTTGTCCAGAAATTTTGAGATTTTTGTTCAGTTTTATGCGAGACGGTTTGTTCACCAACAAATTATGTGGATGACGTCAGCAATATTTCATTGTTGATGTTTGTGGTTATTTTTGGCTTCAATCTTTCACGTTTCTCTTTTTATGTATGATTTTTATCTCTATAAATGTAGACGTGACTATATATACATAGATACAGGCGTGGCAGTCTGGCGAGAAATTTGTTTTTCAATCATATGGTCCCCAGTTCAGTTCTGCAAAATAGCAAGTGTCTTCCACTATAGCCTAAGGCCGACCAAAGGCATGTGAATAGACATGAAAGTCGGGGTGCGTTGCGTACCGTTATTTAATAAATTTTTAAAATGCATTGTAAATAAACAACGACAGTATATGTATGCGATTTTTTATCTGTTTTTTTTTTTTATTTACAATGCATTCTCTTTTCATTTATGATGCATATTATATGTGTTTGTGTGTGTATGTGTATGTGTGCCTGTGTATGCATTTGTGTGTACTTGTTTGTGTGTGTGTGTTTGTCTATATTTGTATATATACTATTCCATTTATTAAAACATACAACACTGGAATAACCAATATTTTCCATGTTATACACTCAAGCCTACCGATACTCTTACAGAGCCCCAAAATGAGAAAACTGATAGACAAAAGCTACCTCCGAAAAAAAACTTACAAGAGCAACATTCACATCAGAGAATGAAAGAGAATTCTTCATTAAGCAGATGTGGAATAGGCAACAACAACAATAACTGGAGATATAGAGACGGGAACACCCACAAAATTTAAGAATGGATTCATATTCAAAGTAAATGCAAATATGAACTGCAAAACGCAAATCCTCGTGTACTGCATTACTTGCCCCAAATGCAAGGAGAATTATATTGGCGAAACCAATAATTTCCTATCTATCTACGCGCCAACGTGCAAGAATCCACAGGCAGCACATCTGACAAGAGGAGATACGGAAAGTTCTACTAAGCAAACATTTGGAAATACGTGGAGAATGAAAATTCTAAATCTTCCCCTTCTACAAACGCTCAAGGAACGACCCAAACTTCCGAAAAACAATGGAGCTACACTTCATGAAGAAGTTCGCACCAGAATTAAACGCTTGGAAAAAGGAAACATTTGGAAAAATGTGAAAGAAAATTAGAAGTTCCGAAAGATAACGGAACTATACTTCACAAAAAAAGTCCTCAACAAAAATTAACATAACTATGTATTTTTTTTGAAATTCCACCTCTGAGAATTCTATATGAATTTGATTTTATATATGTTAAAGATGATCTCGAACCATTGCTAAAATTTTGTCCTTAATTCTTGCTTCGTGAGAAAGGTCAGTTCGTTTAAAGTGTCTCCCACGCCATCCTTTGTGCGAACTCACGCCAGTTTATCAAGCTCGGCTAAGAAATATTTGCACGAAACAACCTGCTGTAATATATTACTTAATAAATATAATGCACACTAAATAAATAAATGAATATTTAACTAAACATTTTCATTAACCCACTTGTATAAATATACATATACATATATATATATATATATATATATATATATATATATATATATATATATATATATATATATATATATATATATATATATTACTTCTTCTTGGTATAAAGGTATTTCTTTAAGAGTTATCAACCGATCCTGCATCTATCTCAGCATATTGTGATATTAACAAATGACGTTTAGTTACATGTCAAGATGAAAAACAAAACGGGTTAAGATGAGAAATGAAAAGAAAAACAAAAAGAAAACTATATATATGTATATATAACATAAAAATGTGGCAAATGCGGATAAAATAAAGCAAAAGAGTTAATATTTAGCTTTGGATTAAATAACAACTAGGTCATTCTGTTAGATTAAGGTCAAAATATTTCCCAAATTTCTCCTGTAAAACCTGTATTTCAGGACATTCTTTTAATAAGCTGAATGACTTGTCTGATCTTACTAGGTATATGCATGTTAGTGTGTGTGTGTGTTTATGAGTGTGTGTGTGTGTGTGTGTGTGTATGTGTGTGTGTGTGTGTGTGTATGTGTGTGTGTGTGTGTGTGTGTGTGTGTGTGTATTTGCGTGTATGCGCGTATTAAAGATTGGCATACATTTTACGTGCCTGCACATCCGGAATTTACGAACAGTAGTTCAAAAATACACACATATACACACATAAACACACTGAAATACGCACACGCATAAACACACTTCAACGCGCACACAGACTTATAAAGCTCAACGGCTCTGCAGATGCAAGCTATTCTTTCTAAATCAATGACACAGAGAATATCTTACAAAAGAACTGATCGCGAACACCGAAGCCTTATTATAATCCCTCTATTCAGAACATAAATTCACAGTTATAACTGGATTATAATACGTATGTTCCTGTTTGTGATGATAATGTCGAAGTGCTGTGTGCTTCAGGCAAAGAAAATGACCGGCTTATATGCATTTAATAAATGCAATTTGCAAGGCGGGCAAGCTGGTTGAATCGTTAGAGGTATTTTGCCTGATTTTACGTTCTGAGTTCAAATTCCGCCAACGTCGACTTTGCCTTTCATCTTTTCGGGGTCGATAAAATAAATACCAACTGAACACTGGGGTCTATCTAATCGACTTACTCCCTCTTCTGGAATTGATGGCCTTGTGCCAAAATTTGAAACTAATAAATGCAATTTGTAATCGGAACTGTAAAATTATTGTTTCTATGAGCGGTGCAATGCCTGAACTTAGAAGGTAATATTTTGTCGATAATATTGACTTACATGCTTGACCAGGACTTTGTTTTATGGTTCTTCAAACGCATAAAGGCCTGGCCTGGCCTCCGTGCTATTTTAATTCATAACCTAGAAAGTAGGGCGAGGCATCACACAATATTTTGTCTGGAGCTTTAACGGTTCTCCGAATTTTCCGGGTGCAACTAACCCCGTCCTAAGATTCACCATTGTTGATAAAAGATTCAGCAACAAACCTATGATACTACCCAATTTGAACCACAGTAATAAGTAAGAGAAAAGAACTGCAACATAATTAAACTAGCGTATGAATACAAACCAAAGGTTACGATAAAGAATAAGAATTGCATCGTCTAATGCGTTTTCGTCAATGAAGACTGGCCATTTTTCTGCAGTAAGAAAACCAGATATAATTGCATAAGGCAAAAAAAAGTGGGGAGGAGATAAAAAACTGATAATGAAGTGGATACGACCAAAGAAATAGAAAGACAGGAAAATATCAGGATCTAGGCGGACATAAGAAGAGATTATGGACGTCTAAAATGACAATTATTCTTTTCTATTCTAGGCACAAGGCCCGAAATTTTGGGGAAGGGGGCTAATCGATTAGATCGACCCCCAGTACTCAAATGGTGCTTAATTTATCGATCCCGAAAGGATCAAAGGCAAAGTCGACCTCGGCGGAATTTGAACTCAGAACATAAAGACAGATGAAATACAGCTAAAGCATTTCGCCCGGCGTGCTAACGTTTCTGCCAGCTCGCCACCTTTAAGTTGACAATTATTCTTGTGGCAACTGGTGCGTTTGGTGTAATACCCAAACTGCTGCTTATGGGACTGAGGTATATTTATATTGAGATTCCCATCGCCGCCTAGTAGGACTCAGTCGAACAAATCGACCAAAGTATCCAGTTTTTTAAAACCTGGTACTTAGTTTATCTTTTCTTTTATCGTCATGTATATCACAAGCTTCTTTCAGTTTCCGTCTACCAAATCCGCTCACAATGCTTTTGTTGGCCCGAGGCTATAGTGGAAGACACTTGCCCAATGTGCCACGTGGTGTGTGTGTGTCTGTGTGTCTGTGTTTGTACGTGAGATAGATAGCAAAATAGAAAATAGATAAATAGATAGATAGATAGATAGAGAGAGCGAGAGAGAGAGAGAGAGAGAGAAAGAGAGAGAGAGAGAGAGAGGGAGAGAGAGAGATAGAGAGAGAGAGAGAGAGAGAGAGATGGGGTGAGTTCGTGAGTATGTATGTGTGTGTGTGAACGTTCATAATATGTATGAACATGGAGAATGATTTTCGAATGTTATTTAATTAAGGTAATGAATACGTTTTCTTTTGTTAATTAGTATCCATTTCATGATTTTGTATAAGCAGCAAAAACTTTGGGAAAAGATTTAATTATAATAACGCTATGTATGCCATGTTTCCTGATATTACCCATGGTGTCGAAAGTATAGTTCCAAAGCTTTTCGTCACAAGAATTCTCAGCCGGTTGATGTTTCCGTCCTAGTGGAAATAATTAAACAAATCTAAAGGGAATCTTTGGCGTCTTCCAGTAAATAAATAAATGATTAATTGAAAAGTAGAGCCAATGATTTCAAAAAATTAAGAATTAATTTCACAAAATTAATTAAATGATTCGAAAGAAATCTAATCTTTGCACATAAGGTGAGAAATATTTACGTAAGCATGTAGATTAATTTGTGAAATTAATCTCTTTTTAAAATGCTGTCCCTGTTTCTTTCAGAGTCATCAACATTTGCCGCGAGGGTTTCGTATTCTATCGGCAATTAACTGAATAATTTTTAATTAACTGTGAACTTTCTGCACATGTCATTCAACATATCAATGTTTAAAATACGGAATTGTAGTTGCTTGGTAAATGACTATATCAGAGGCCATGTGTAGAAATGATTGCAAGGAAGTTTCAATTTAGTTATTGGAAAACACGTCGAAGCCTTTTAACTTTTACTTAATTTACCGACCCCGAAAGAATGAAAACAGACGAAATACCGCTAAACATGTCGCCTGCCGTGCCAACGTTTCTGCTACCTCGCGCCACTTCTTCCAACAAAATATTACTCAGGCTTTGCAAAATATTCTTTTTTACCCTAAACAGAAGGCCCAAAATTTTTGGGGAGGGGGCCAATCGATTAGATCGATTCCAGTGCGCAACTGGTACTTAATTTATCGACCCGGATAGGATGAAAGGTAAAGTCGACTTCGGCGGAACGTAACGGCAGACGAAATACCGCTATGCATTTCGCCCGGCGCGCTAACGTTTCTGCCAGCTCGCCGCCCATTCAAACAAAATATTATGCAAAAAAAATTAAATATTTTGTATATTCATAGTTGAAGATGGTGTCATTTTTCACTGATAGCGCCATTGCAATTGTGCCATAGTGGTGATAGTGTAGTGGTGATAGTGTAGTGGTGATAGCGTAGGGGTATAGAGTAACAACGTTAGCGTGAAAGTGTGAGCCTAACAATGATTGAATTATGGTTGTCCTTGTTAGTGACCGAGCGGAACTGAGATTACTGGTATTGCAAGGGTGATCATCTTCTCTTTTATGTGAGGATAGTTTATCTTAGATTACATTATCGTGGCATTTTTAAGGCTGTGCAACGGGATTTAAGGGGAATTGACTACCTTTTCAGAATACTCGGCATTCATGAAGAGATTTCTCTGTTGACTTTAGTGGTAAAGCGATGTAGTTATGGTACAGGGGGGATTGAGTGAAAGCTTGAACAGTCTTCGGTAACACCATAACAGTAATAATAAAATCAACAATTAAAAACACACAACAACAACAATAATAATCCTTTCTACTAAACGCACAAGGTTGTACTTATTTCATCGACTCGAAAGAATTAAAGGCAAAGTCGATCACGCCGGAATTTGAACTCAGAACATAAGGACTGACGAAATGCCGCGAAATATTTTGCCCGGTGTGCTAACGATTCGGCCAGCAAAAGTGACCGATAGAATAAATAAAGACGGGGCTCCATCATGGCCGCAGTCACATGGCTGAAATAAGTCAAAGAATATATATACATACACACACACACACACACACACACACACACACATATATATATATATATATATATACATATATAAATATATACACACGCTCACGCACATACATGCATACATGTATGCATATACTTGCAGGTATGTATATATATATATATATATATATATATATATATATATATATATGTGTGTGTGTGTATGTGTGTGTTTCTGTTTGTGTGCGCGCGCGAATATGTATGAGAACGAATGTCTGCTTGTACATATGTATATTAATATACAGACACGCATACATACACCCGCAGAGATACATAAAACTATATAAATGAACCTACCTACATTCATGCATACATAAATACACACGAACGCACCCGTTTACAAATACGTATATATATAAATATGCTTACATACATACATTCATACACACAAAAAGTTGGTGAGAATGAGTAGGGAAACAGGGGCATTCGTTTACATTATTCGCCACCCACACACACTATTTTTTTGTAAGGGTTGAAGTGAATTTACTCAAGCAATAGAATGTAAATGAAGAGCTACTAGAGTACCCCTAACCCAGGCTGGCCCCTATTGAATGAAGGTAAATCAGCGAAGGATAGCGAGGCCCTCAACCTTTCACATGAACCTTGTATTTACAGGTATTTTCTGGTGTTTTCCTTCCCGTCAGCCCCTTATTTTTATTTACCTCTTCCCGAATCTATTTAGACTGTTTTACCTCGTTATGAACACATTGTCCCTTAGTGGGGCCATGTGAGTGTAAGCGTCTCTGTCTGTGTGTATTTTTAAGTATGTATGTATAGTTTGTTTTTCATTTTGTTTTTGTTCCGTATTCTGTACTCGTCAGGCTATTATAAAAATATTTGTTGGAATAAAAAATAAAAAAACAAACAAACAAACAAAACGAGAAACCTTTCTTGTTTTGATTTGTATTTTCTTTGATTTTTTTTTGTTTTTTTTTTTCTATATGGAAAAGTTTGACAACAAAGTTGAAGACGGTTCAAGTCAAATGAAATTAAATTAAACTTAATACAGAAAATTTCAGATAAATAGGACATTACAGCTAGCCGTCAATCGCTTTGTCCATATTATTTGTCTTTGGAAAGAACAGTATTCATGTAAATGTGTGTGTGTGTGTGTGTGTGTGTGTGTGTATTTGTGTGTGTATTTGTGTGTGTGTGTAGGTGTGTGTGTGTGTGTGTGTGAATGTGTGTGTGTGAGTGTGTGCCCTGTGTTTTCGTTAATTGTTTTAGGGGCTTTAGAATCTACGAGTAGACGCAGAAACTCTCTCAGCGTTTCTGTCCACGGAGCATCCCAGTGGAAGAGCTGGAGAGAGACATGGCTAATTCAGTACTCCACCGGTACTTACTGCAGCTGAATTGATTAGACAGGAAAAGAAGTAAGTTGATGGAATGGAAACTCGCGGTTTGGCCATCATGAACTAATCATTTCTCGCACAACGTCATGTAATTTCTTTCAAGGTGCATGATGAAGAAAAAGTGATCAGTTTCGTTTTTATGGAGATTAATTAATGTTTAGTAATATTGTAATCTGTAATATGTATACACATGCGTGCTATATATTAGCCGAAAATGTATACATCTTTTAAATGCTGATAGCACAAATTTAATAACGAAGGGAGCCAGACTACAATTAGGGCAAAGGAAATTTATTCTGAAGTGCTACAGGAAGTTTGAAAACTACCAGGGAACCGAACGAAAACAAATATGGAGGGTCGTTAGACCAGAACGAGAAGAAAATAGTGAGAAACATTTTTTAAAAAGAGAAAAGATAGAAGAGAGAGAGAGAGAGAGGGAGAGAGAGAGAGAGAGAGAGAGAGAGAGAGAGAGAGAGAGAGAGAGAGGAAAACATACACATCCGTTCTTTTAAGCGTCCGTGCAGGAAAAGAAAGATGGACAACGGGCAGTGTGAGCAAAGATATATATATATATATATATACATACGCATACAGAGAGTTAAGAGTAGTGTACAGATATTGTATATTGTATATATATATATATATATATACATATATATGTATATATACACATATATATATATATATATATATATATATATATATATATATATATATATATATACATGTATATATATATATATATACATGTATATATATATATATATATATATATATATATATATATATATTCATATATTCGCGTATATCGAAACAGTAATGGAAAGAACGGCAGAGAAAGAGAGGGAGAGAAAGTGACAGAAAAAAGAGAGAGGGGTGGGAGATTAGCCTCCACCCCACACGTTATAAGCGGTAATCATTCATGCCATCATGTCCTAGCATTGTCGATGTGATGTCAAGTGTAAAACCCCCAAAAGTATCTTCATTCAGTTTACAATAAACATCAAATCTGTTCAGTGATCGGGCTTCTTTGACTTGACTTTTACAAAATCATTTCTAACCGTTTCTATTTTTACGCACTCTGCCTATGACCTCCTGTCTAACACTTTTAGTTTCCTTTAATTTATTTTCGTTTTTATTTTGTTATTTTCCAAACATTGTGTGTTTGTAAGTGCGGATATAGTATGCGTGTATATATACTGAGAAAAACACGCACAGATACACTTATTAATATGATTGTATGTATGTATATATGTATGTATGTATGTATGTATGTATGTATGCGTGTGTGTTTACGTGTATATATAGTTCTTTTTTTTTTTTTTCCAAATTTTCTAGCACTTTGCATGC
>NC_142942.1:47178896-47196396 GCF_046866305.1 Octopus bimaculoides
TTGCGTATATGTGTGCGTACACGTGTGTATTTCCTCCAATACATAAGAACAATTAGGGCTGGGAATAAAATACCGTTATAGAATCATAATTGATATCTTTAGGAGCAACCAAAGGAAGAAGAGTTTGGAAACATGTCAAAGTTGACGGCCACCAATGTTCATAAGCCTCTCTCTCTCTCTCTCTCTCTCTCTCTCTCTCTCTCTCTCTCTCTCTTTTACTGTTGTATTCAAACAAGAAATCACTTTTCTCTTTTGTTATATTTAACTTATTTTTGTATCTTTTCTTCATTTTATTAAATGCTTTTTTTTTGTTACATATGTATATATTTGTTTAGTCTCTTTTCTTTCTTGTGGTTGTTGTATGTGTGAAACCGTAGCTCTTATAATAACTGTCTAGACCAGATTTGGATGAATAGGAGACACAAAGACATAGAGGCACAGAAACATACACACATACATTCATACACACATATACATGGATGCATGCATATATACATCACATACATACATGTATATATGTATGTATATAAGTATGTATATATACACATATATATATAGGTGTATGTGTGTGTGTGCATGCGTGTATGATTGCATGTATATAACTAAAATAAATGTAACAAATGTGACCACCACCTACCAAAACCTACCCTAAATGTCAACAATCAAGTTTTCGTCACAAAAATCATTACCACATAGTTATTCTTTGTCTGCAGCAGCAGTAGTAGTAGTAGTAGTAGTAGTAGTAGTAGTAGTAACAGTAGTAGTAGTAGTAGTAGTAGTAGTAGTAGTAGTAGTAGTAGTAGCACTAGCAGTAGGTTTCTTCTTCTTCTTCTTCTTCTTCTTCTTCTTCTTCTTCTTCTTCTTCTTCTTCTTCTTCTTCTTCTGCTATTGTTTTCACTAGACAACAATACCAATTATGTTTTTAGTCCCTTATTTAATTTCCAAAAGCAATGTCGCCTTGCGACGTACTTTACTGAGGAAATGGATATATTTCGAGGCATTTTGTGTGTGTACCGCAAACATAAAAACAAATATATTTCAAAATTGTATGTACATATGTATTGCTATGAGATAAAAAAATTCGCTTCGCAACTACATGGCTCCAGGCTCGATCCAAGTGCTTGACACCTTCGAAATGTATATTCCATTGCGGCCTTCTGTTGACCAAAAGTATTTAGAGTGGAACTTAGTAGGCGGTAACTGCATAAGTCCAAAGAGCTCGCTTGACTAATGTCTATCCCATTGGAACCTTTAGCTAAGTGTGTATGTATATATGTAAGTGCATATGTGTGCATGGGTCTTTGTGTGTGTGTGTGTGTGCGCGTGTATGTGTATGTGTGTGTGTGTGTGTATGTATGTATGTATGTATGCATGTATATATATATATATATATATATATATATATATATATATATATATATATATATATATATCTGACGTGGCACTCCCATTCCGTCGGTTACGACGACGAGGGTTCCAGTTGTTCCGATGAACGGAACAGCCTGCTAGTGAAATTAACGTGCAAGTGGCTGAGCACTCCACAGTTACGTGTACCCTTGCCGTAATTCTCGGGGAGATTCAGCGTGATACAGTGTGTGACAACGCTGGCCCTTTGAAATACAGATACAACAAAAACAGGAAGAAAGAGTGAGAGGAAGTCGTTGTGAAAGAATACAGCAGGGTTCGCCACCTGCCAACCCATGTAAAAATATTAACATTACAAATGGAACCAGTTTTACTCGTGTTACAAGCAAGTTCTGGACAAGATGATCTTTCTTGAAAAGAAAAAAAAAAAGGATCCCATAAAAGGAACATGTAACATGAGAGAGTCTCTGTGACCGAAAAGTGCAAATTTACTTTTAAATCATAATAAAACAATGGCTTCTTTCAGTCGCTTTCAACTGTGAAACTAAAAGAGGTCCTTGACGACTTGATGAAAGAAATATTTTTTATTGAGCGTGGTAGCCAGACCTGTGAGCCAGTCAGTGGTGTTTTCTTAGGACCGAAAGTGAGAGCAGCAGTTGGATGAAATAGGCACACTTCGCTGATACATTTGTTACTCAGTATTTTTGATTTATGTCAACATCAAGTAATACTGGTGGAATATTTCCATCAAAACTTCTTTGAAATGTAAGCAAAACAGGCCGGAGATTGTTGTTTGGGACAGAGAGGCAAAGGTATGTACCATCATAGAGGTTAGCTGCTCCGCAGATTGAAAATCAAAGAAAAAGAGGATTTCTGTGGACAACTGCTTCGAAACCTCCAGCTTCTATATCCAGACCATGAATTCATATTCATACCAATAATAAATGGAACACCGTCGTCGTCTTTATCAACTTCCCCTATCCTCCTGTTTCTCCTGCTCCTTCTCCTCCGTCTCCTCCTAATCGTCATCGTCATCGTCATCTTCATTGCGAGGATGTTGCTCGTTGTCGTTGATGAAACGATGAACGATGAAATCGATGCTAATATGAGCGAAGCGAACACACCGAAGCTATCATTTCTGATGGGGGACAAAGATGACGACGACGACGACGACGGCAAAGACGGCAACGATGATGATGACGATGATGACGACGACGACGATGACGACGGCGATGACGATGATGATGATGATGATGATGATGACGACGACGACGACGACGACGATGATGATGATGATGATGATGATGATGATGGTGCTAATGACGATGAGGTGTGCAGTGACGATAGTGATGGCGGTTTAACATTTGAAAGACGTGTGTAGCAATTGTTGTTGCCCATGTAACACGTTTCGCTAAGGCAAAGCGTTTTCGGGGTTATGGGGAGTTACTGTAACAAAATCAACAACAACAACAACAACAACACCACCACTACCAACACCAACAACAACAACAAAAACTAACAATAATAACCATAATAATGATAAAGGGTCAGGCAATTTCTTTTGACACTGACCCATCATCTCAGTTTTTGACCTTTGCCATCCCGCTCTCTTAATATCAGGACATTTTCTATATTTTCTTTACACACACACACACACACACACACATACACACATACACACACACGTACACACAAACACATACACGCACATGTGTGCCTCTGTGTGTGTGTCTGAGGTAACTAATTTTGAAAAGTTCATCTCACCCCTCACTGAGTCACTTCGTCCGCCCTCGTTCGACATCTAAAGATCGGGGTTATGGGGAGTTACTGTAACAAAATCAACAACAACAACAACAACAACACCACCACTACCAACACCAACAACAACAACAAAAACTAACAATAATAACCATAATAATGATAAAGGGTCAGGCAATTTCTTTTGACACTGACCCATCATCTACCTTCCATATTTGCCCGTCACCCTTTGTGATCATTACATCTCAAACTATACTTACTGCCCCTACCCCATCACCTCTTCATGTGCAAGTATGGTATGAAAATAAATATACATACATACATACATACATATATACATACATACATACACACACACATATACATACATACACACACATATATAAAATGATATGTAATTGTAAAATTCAGAGATCTAGGTGTAGGAAGTTAGTAAGCTTCGAGCAGTCCGTTGTAGGTATTAAAAAAACAACTTTCCGGAACAATAATAGTATATTGGCGTAGAGGATTGTAGGTTTTTCCAATATCGATGTTCGATAAAATGAAAAAAAGGTTTCATTTTAGTTCGCGGCGAGCAACTAAGGTTGCTATTAATGTGAATAAAAATCCAAGTTGAGGGAATGGAGCAGGTAAAATCCAGCCTACATATGTTTCATTGTTTCAGACCCTCGGAAGTCAGGATTACTCTACGAGGGGTACTCCACTAGCTACTCATCAGGCCGAAGATACCTTAGTTAAATGACTTTTACGTTGACGTTAAGGAATCCTAAGTTAACCAACAGGAGATGTAATTTATATATCTATCCATCCATCCATACATAGACACACACACACACGCACGCACACACACACACACACACACACACACACATACACATATATACATATATAAGCCTGTTTTTATATATATATATATATATATATATATATATATCCTGGAAACAGCTGTAAGACCTATTTCTAAATGTTCTATAATGTATAAAGCTTTGATTTCTTATCTCATTACGACAAGTAAATCCTTATATATATATATATATATATATATATATATATATATATATATATATATATATATATATATATATATATATATATATATATATATATATATATATATATATATATATATATATATATATATATATATATATATATATATATATATATATATATATATATAAATATATATATATATATATATATATATATATATATATGGTTGTGTGTGTATGTATAGCAGCATTTGAACTTATGTATGAAAGAAAAAACATCTACATTATATGTGTGTGTGAGTATATATACCAGTATACATATATGTATAACTGTGTGTATATATGTTTATATAAATGTAAATATCTATCTATCTATCTATCTATCTATCTATCTATCTATAAATTTATGCAAATGTATGTATGTACATGTGAGTATACGTATGTAAATATATATGGTTGCGCGTGTGTGTCTCTGCGTCTATATGTGTGTATGAGAGTGTGTATATGTCTGAGTGTGTGAGTGCGTGTGTGTGTGCGAGTATGTGTGAGTGTATGTGTGTATGTGTGCGTGTTTAAGCACCCTATCCCTTGCTCCACCTTGCTGCCCCCTATTATCTCTCACATATTGTCTACCTTCATATCGCCTCTCATCTTTTTCGTGTCACATTGATCTTCAACAGCTTTATGATAATACCAAAAAAGAAACGAAAAAAAACCTCGAAACAAAAAAAAAAGCATATGTACAATAAGGGACAACCCTCCTTTTTCACCGCTTCGCCCCAAATATGACAATATGACATTTCGACCAGACGCCAAACACCAGACACCAAACACCCAATAATTTCCTCATCAAAATCTCAACTTTCCGATATCTTCCATTTCCAGTTGTCCGCTACGTCATTACAAACGCATCACAAGGCACACCTTAATCTTCTAGTAACATTTTATGTTTTTGCGTAGCACACCCAAGTATTTTTAGAACCCTTGACACTAATCATAATACCAGTTATACATTTTACCCTTAATCACATCATTATATTTGCTGAACTATATAACGACCCAAATGAGAGGGCCTCTAAGTGGCCCTTTGATCTTTTATTAATAATAGTCAAATCCTCCTTAAATCTTGTGACGCCATTTAAAAAGAAATAGCTATAATGAAAACGATACATAAAAATCTGCAGTTCTATATATGCAGAATAGTTGGGTTGGTCACTGTGCAAACGCCTATGTTGTTCAGTCTTTTAGCGGTTTCAGTGGTTAGGTTGGGGCCATGCCGGGGCACCACCTTTATAGTAATTTTTTTACCAGCTTTGCTAAATTCTCATGACTGCAAGCTGATCAGTAATTTTGTAGCAATTGAGTAACCCTTATTGCGACCTTATATCTTCTAGTAAGGGTTTTGTCCCACTTTTTCTTTTAGATTTTGATTCTATTTCGGTAAGCAATTGAACACGTAGGGGTCGCTGAATATCAGATTCTCACAGAAAGTGAGTGCCCTTCTTTTCGACAGAGGATTAGGTATAAATATATATAAATACACACTCACACACTTGTATGTATATATATATATATATATATATATATATATATATATATATATATATATAGTGAGTTCAAACAAGAAGAACGACAAAAAAAAACAACAATAAAAAACAACAACGCGAGAACGTGATACAGATATTGTGTTACTGGACGCTCAGGAAAGGATATATATATATATATATATACACATATATATATATATATATATATTTGAACTCAAAATATAAAAGGCGATAATTTAATAGAGAAAAGCCTTTTTATCCAGCGCTCTGCCAATTCTGTCATTTCCGCCCCATCGTCCTGCAGGTTCAAACGATAAATGATAAACGTCGCCCTTTGAAAACCTAGCCAGGCTCATGGGACCGGTTTCCCGGTTTCTATGGCGTATGTGTTCCCCCCACCCCAGCTGGACGGGACGCCAGTCCATCGCAGCGTTACTCATGAAGCAGGAAGAAAGAGTGAGAGAAAGTTGACTGCGAAAGAGTACAACAGGGGTCGGCACCACGCCCTGCCAGAGCCTTTTGGAGCTTAGGTGTTTTCGCTCAATGAACACTCACAACGCCCGGTCTGGGAATCGAAACCGCGATCCTCCGACCGCGAGTCTGCTGCCTTAACTACTGGGCCATTGCGCCTCCGCAGGTTCAAACACAATTTTAAAAAGAATATTTCCTCTCATTTAAATAATCATACCCATTACGTGGAAAGCGCTGCAAAGCAGAAGACGGACCGAGCCCGTTGTGTCGTTTTTAATATGCTTTTTGAAGTCATTAATTCATTCCAGTTTACAACTCTAATCTCTTTCTGAGAGTCATGAACAATACCAATTACAGTTTACGTTTGTTTTTGCTAATTCAAAGAACCTTTATGGATAGGTTAAAATAATCTAAAACGTTCTTCCTTTCCTGATGAATACAGATTTTTCTTCCTCTAAGTCTATATTTAATCATGATCTAATCATTATAAACGCTTCAGTGTCGCCACCACAATCATCATCATCATCATCATCATCATCATCATCATCATCATCACCACTACTACTACTACTACTACTACTACTACTACTACTACTACTACTACTACTACTACTACTACTACTACTATTATTATTAATCACGCAGTCCATCCTATCTGCCTTCGTAAAGTTCTTATCTAGGATCGTAACGTGTTAGTATTATTAACAGGGGCTAAGGCAGCGAGCTGGAAGAAACGTCGGCACGCCGGGCAAAATGCTTATCACAATTTCGTCCGTGTTCACGTTTTGAGTTCAAATTCCGCCGCGGTCGACTTTATCTTTTATCCTTTCGGGTTCGACAAATTAAGTACCAGTCAAATTCTGGAGTCAATATGATCGACTTACCCACTGCCGACAAATTTCAGGGCTAGTACCTATTGTAAAAAGGATCATTATTATTAATCCCGTTGTCCCTAAAGCCCTCCTTGACTAGGATCGTAATGTGCTAGTAATATTCTTTTCTACCCTAGGGAAAAGGCTGGAAATTTTGTGGAAGGGGACTAGTCGATTAGATCGACCCCAGTACGCAACTGGTACTTAATTTATCGACCCCGAAAGGAAAAAAGGTAAAGTCGACCTCGGCGAAATTTGAACCCAGAACGTAAAGACAGACAAAATACCGATTAGCATTTCGCGCTAACGATTCTGCCAGCTCGCCGTCTTTGCGTTATAACATATTGCAATACTTATGATGAAGTAAGGCAGTGAGCTGGCAGAATCGTCAGCACACCAGACAAAATGCTTAAGAACATTTCGTCCGCCTTTAGGTCCTGAATTCAAATTCCGCCGAGGTCGACTTGTGTCCTCGTGCATATGTTCCTTTGAAAGCAGTAATCAGGTACACAACAATGTAATGACAAGACAGATTTGTTAGAGCATCGGAAAAAAATGCTTTGTGATATTTCTTCTGGCTTTTTGCGTTGATTTCAAATCTCATAGAGGTCAGCTTTGCCGTTCATTATTTTGTGATCGATCAAATAAAGTACCAGTCTAGTGCAACTGTTGGTAGTTTCGAGTTCAAATCCGATAAACATCTTTATTGCTCTTCGTCATTGGAAAATCGATAATATATTACTAAAGCACTGGGATAGATTTAATGAACTTTCCCCTCCTCCAAAATGTGAAGCTTTGTGCTAATATTACAAAGCAATCCTCACCAAGGGTCTTATATGGGTTCAAATTCTGCTGACGGTGGTCCCTAAATTATTTAATGATTCTGTGGGAATTCGAAAAATTTTTGTCAAGCCGTCCATTTTGAATTTCATTTTGTATTCGCTTTTGCATTTGATTAGCGTCTTTATCTGAGAATCCAACCAAAACGACCATGCTATACACGGAAATAGAAGCACACACACAAGCACACATAAATGTACACACATGCGTACACATAACAACTCACATGCAAAATACATATATACACATACGCACAAACACACATAAATAACTAGATCAGTTGACTACATTTCCATTACTTGAAGTTTCACGCTTGAGATACGTTCTTCAGTCGGCATCTATGTATACACACAGATACATACATACATACATACATACATACATACATACATACATACTTATACAATATATATACATACATCCTTATATATATATATATATATATATATCTTCATATATGCCATACACCGTGTTCAGGTGTAGATAAAATTCGTTTCCCATAAACGGCAACTTTGATATCCATCCATCTATCCATCCATCATATTAATTTTGAACAGACAAGTAAACCAACATCCTGTTTTAGTGTGAGAAGAAACACTTCGATTGGTAATCATGATCCATGTCGTTCTCCTTCAGTTGTGTTCTTCCAGGGTGGCTAATCTTATGCAGTCAATTGACCAAATCATGGAAACAAACGCACGCACACATACGCTCATACACATGCACACACATACACACACACACACACATGCACACGCTCATACACATGCACAAACACACACACACATTTAATTGTGGGCTGAAGAGTTCATAGGTTGACTATGTGAAGGAGTGATGCTAGAGCAGTGAAATCTTGCTTGCATTAATTTCTACTCTAATTAGTAATAAAACGGCATTTTTGTCAACGCGGCGAGCTGGGAGAATCGTTACCACGTCGAGGAAAATTTCTTAGCGGCATTTTTTTTCGAATTTACATTCTGAGTTCAAATATCGCCGGGGACAACTTTGCCTTACATCCTTTCGGGGGTCGATAAAAATAATCGACCCCAAAGTACCAGTTGCACATTGGGGTCGATGTAATGTACTCAAGTTCTACTGCCGGAATTACTAACCTTATGCAAAAAGTTGAAAACGCATTTGTTTTCCAGATAAGCCAACATCTGACTTCCAGTAACACCTCAACATTATTCAGTAGTGTCTTCTCTTGAAAATTTGGCATCGTGATGTCATCAAGTACTTGTTTAAAGATCAGAGTGCCTGTCTGTCTGTCTGTCTGTCTATCTATCTATCTATCTATCTATCTATCTAGGTAGATATAAAGATGTTCGTATGCATATATATAGATATAATTGTATGTATGTATATATATATTTATATATATATACAAATGTATATATATATATATACATACATATATATATATATATATATATATATATATATATATATATATATATATTATAAATATATGTATTATATATATATATGTATATATATATATATATATATATATATATATATATATACATATTATATTTATGCCTATACACACAAACGTCTTTATATTTACCTATCTGTATGCATACAGATAAATATACATACATACATTCATATATAAATATAAATATATATATATATATATATATATATATATATGGAGAGAGAGAGAGAGAGAGAGAGAGAGAAAGAGAGAGAGGAAAGGAGAGAGAGAAAGAGACCTATATATATATATGTTTGTACGTATATGTATACAAATAGAACTACAGTGACGGTTACTCACAGGACCCATACATGTTAGTGCACGCATATATGCGTTTCGGTGTTTGTGTGTGTCTGTGTGTGACTGTGTACGCATATATGCTAGCCTGTCAATGTTTGTAGACAGGCATACAAGTAGAAACTGAGGCAAACAAATCACATTAATTAAACACAGATGACTAATTGAGTGATTAGCGTAAACAGGAAATATGATTCACTAACACACACACACAATCACACACAAACACTGATTCGAACGCGCATAAATTTACGGACACACACCTTCTCTTATACCTAACTGAACACCCATAGAAACATTAGGTTAGAGTCACAAATTCTCATACACCCCAAATCAACCAATCACAAGAACTCACTCGCACATGTGTCATGGTGTTGGATCCTGCCTCGGTTTCAGCAACGAGAACTCACCTGTTTGATCAACTGGGGTACTTGAACAAAGCATGGCTGTGAGGTTAAGAAGTTACCTTTGCAATCATGTAAACTCGGATTCAGCTCCACTCTGTGGTCCCTTGGGCAAGTATTTGATACACTAACAATGGAAGCCTGGCAAGGGCTTGTGAGTGATTTTGGCAAATGGTAACTTCCGCTATATATATAAGGTTGAGGTAAAAATTCGAGCGCCGTGTTAAGCGGCATTATTGATAATGGTGTGCTAAAATAATGCTTAACACGGCGCATGAACGTTTTCCTCAACTAGCATATATATATATATATATATATATATATATATTTATATTTATATATGTATATTTATCTGTATGCATACAGATAGGTAAATATTAAGACGTTTGTGTGTATAGGCATAAATATAATATGTATATATATATATATATATATATATATATACATACATATATATATATATATATATATATATATATATATATATATATATGTGTGTGTGTGTCAATTGCCTATCACTAAATCTAGGATTTAGTCGGCCCGAGGCTATAGTACGAAACATCAGCAAAGATGCCACACTGTGGAACTGAACCTAGAACCGTGTGCTTGTGAAACAAACTTACCACACAGCTACTCACATATGCATATATATGGTGTGTGTGTATGTATATATATACACACACCCACTTATACAATTGACACACGTGTGTTATCTTCTCTTCTCCCTCTCTTTCAACGCATTTCTCTCCTCCCATCTCTCCTCTCATTATCTCTCTCTATTAAATTTCCTTACTCTCCCTAGATTTCTCTCTCCCTGTTGATGCTTCTCACTGCACCCCTCATTTCTTACTCAAACTCTCTCTCTCTGTTTCTCTCTATTTCTCTCTCTCTATGGCTCTCTCTCACTCTCGTTTATAACACCCACACCTCTCTCCCTCTGTTTCACTGCCCACCTTTTTCACATCCTGCCCCTTTTTGACTTCTCCCCTCACTCCTTAGCCCCCCCCCTCTTCTCATCTCTCTCTGTCACCTCTCCTCCTTTTACTTTCCATGTCTCACTCTCCTCACACCTCCTCCCCATACACATATCTCTCCACTCCTTCCACTCCCCACCCAGCACTTCTCACCTTTTAACTCGCCTTCCCTCTCATTATACCTCCTCCTTCTCCTCTCGTCTTCTCTCATACCACACCTTTTGCTTTCTCTACCATTTCCCTCCCCACATCACATCTCTCAACATTTCTCTCTTCATTCTCTTCCTCCCCCCTCTCTCTTTGTCCACCCTTTCCCGTCTTACCCTTCCTCTATCATTATTTCTGTCTGTCTGTCTGTCTGTCTCTCTCTCTGACCCCCACCTCGACATCTAAATGATTCTATGCGTTCCTCTAACAAAATTTCCTTACATTTTGGTTAAAATTGTTATTAGGGTTGTTAGCCGGGTGGATAATACCGAATGGGGTGGCGCAGCAGGGTAGCTGGCGTCGTGGAGGTGGGGAGCAGAAGGACGAGACTGATGGCGCAGCACATTACACACATACACACACACACACACACACACACACACACACACACACACACACACACACACACACGCACACACACATGCACACACACACACACACACACACTCTCACACACACAAAGACAGAAACCCACACCTCAGTGAGTAATACTGGTGGTGTCGGCAAGTAAACAACAACAACAACAACAAAAACAAAAACAACGAGAACAACAACAACAACAACAACAACAACAACAACATGGAGACAATGGTGGATGAACAGTTTGGTAATGGTGCAAGAAATGGTGGAACTTGTCTCACCTGGAACATGACTCATTCGTACATCCCTAGTACATTATTATTATTATTGCACTGAGTTTTCGTGTGTGTGTGTGTGTGTGTGTGTGTGTGTGTGTGTGTGTGTGTCTGTGTGTGTGTGTGTATGAGTAAGTTCTGGCGGTGGAAGAGATGGCGGTGGTAGGCGAACTGTATTTTCAGAAGTGGTGGGGAGTGTAGCTCGCATCCGGTAACAAAGAAATAGATATATTTAGCTATATTATGTAACAAGATGATGATGGCATCATTCTTGATCCAAATATCTGTCATCTGTTATACACACACGCTCTTGTTCTCTCCCTTATTGTATAAATACATGCATACAAATGTGCGCTTGTGCGCGCGCACATGTGTATCGGTATATATATATGTATATATATATGTATATATTATTATTAATATATATATGTCTGTGTGTGTGTGTGTATTTATATCTATCTTATATATGAATATGTATGTGTATAGAGACACACATAACAGAGAAACGAGATGACTGTAGTTGTATTTCTGATTGTATTCGTATATACGCATATATACATACCCCACCACACATATATGTATATATGTATATGTAAATATATATGTGTGTCTCTATGTGTATACATAGGAACTGTTCTGGGGCCACTACTGTTCATAGTGGCCCTTCTGGACATGCCCACGGTCACTCGAAGAGCCACTGTCACTAGCTATACTCTCGGGTCGGCTAAAGCCTTGTGAATGGGTTTGACTGACGGAAACTGAAAGAAGCCCGTCGTATATATATATATATATATATATATATATATATATATATATATATATATGTATGTGTGTGTGTGTGTGTTTGTGTGTCTGTGTTTGTTCCTCCCAGCATCGCTTGACAACCGATGCTTGTGTGTTTACGTTCCCGGTAACTTAGCGGTTCGGCAAAAGGGACAGATAGAGTATGTACAAGCTTTACAAAGAATAAATCCTGGGGTTGATTTGTTCGAGGAAAGGCAGTGCTCCAGCATGGTCGCAGTCAAATGACTGAAACAAATAAAAGAATAAAAAAAGTAACACCTCTGGTCGTACACTCCACCCGGCAAATTTTGGATAATTTTTTGACTGAGAAAATAATAAAGGGTCAACGATACAGACATCAGAAAGCTGGACAGTTATACGCATAAACACACATACACACACACCGTGTGTGTATGTGTGTGTGTCTGTATATATATATGCATATATACATACATACATACATACATACATACATACATACATACATATATATATATATATATACATATATATATATATATATATATATATATATATATATATATATATATATATATATATATATATGTATATATATATAGATATTTGTTTATTATAGCCACACAGGGCTAGATACAGAAAATGGACAAATTACAAAGTAGAGCTTTTCTTGGGGGGAGGGGGGATAATTTCGATCAAAAGGGATCGCGGGAAGAAAGAAAAACAAAAAAACGTGGGTGGGTGGGGGGCGATCAATAGGGATCGTGTATCACAGTCAATGTAAAAAACGGGGAACAGATTAGGTTTATCCGTGGAGAGGTAGATAAATAGATAGATAAATAGATAGATAGATAGATAGATAGATAGATAGATGGATAGATAGATAGATAGAAAGGAAGAAAGGAAGTTAGCTATATTGACATATAAATAGGTAGATAGATAGTCAGAGAGAAATAAAAAGATAAATAGATTGATAGACAGATAAAAGGTATGTAGATACCATTTTATGATGCAAATACAGAATATAGATCGATAAGCAGACAGATGGCTAGAGAGACAGCGGTCTTGATATCCCAGAGGAAAAGGGCGGACAGAACATCTAACATTTTAAGAGAACTTGCTAAAAATCAAAACCAAACCAAACAGAAAAAAAAAACAAAACCAAATTTAGAAGCCCTTCTATGACGTAAAGTGTCCTGTTATGAAACAAGACGGATAGTAAATAGAGCAAGAAAATAAAGGACCATAATAATAAATGGCCAAGATAATAAAGGGCCAAAAGATAGGTTAATAAATTCAAGTCTATATTCAGATTGACTAGTCAGTAAAAAAAAAAACATGTCCCTAACTCGGAAGCCAACCCCTGCACCTCCCTCTCCCCACACCTCGATTATAGACATCTGCACATTAAGCAAATTTAGTGTTATAGCTATTTATAAAGGATGGCTGACTAAGTTATGGCTATAGGATTATGTGTATGACTGTCCGTACATATATATATATATATATATATATATATATATATATATATATATATATATATATATATATATATATATATATATATATATATATATATATATATATATATATATATATATGTATATATATATATATATATATATATATATATATATATATATATATATATAGAGAGAGAGAGAGAGAGAGAGAGAGAGGGGAAGAGAGCGTAATAGAGAGAGAAGGAGAGAGAGATACACACGCATAGATCGATAGATTTTAATGTATGTGCTACATATATGTATATATACATGTATATATATATATGCACACATGCATACATTTATTTGCATACAACATACAAGCCTCTGGAAGGTTAATCACAAACATCTGCACCCACAGAATTATATATACATATATATACAAACATACATACATATATATATATATATATATATATATATATATATATATCTATATCTATATATCTATATATATATATATATATAGATATATATATATATATATATATATATATATATATATATATGTATATATATATATATATATATATATATATATATATATATATATATATATATATATATATATATATATATTTATATATGCATATATATATATGCATATATATGTATGTATACATATATATATATATATATATATATATATGTATATATATATATATATATATATATATATATATGTATATATATATATATATATATATATATATATATATATATATATATATATATATATATAGAGAGAGAGAGAGAGAGAGAGAGAGAGAGAGAGAGAGAGAGAGGGTAAGAGAGAGTGAGACAGAGATTATGAATGAGAAAAAGAGGAAAAAAACAGAGAGGAAGAGTGAGCGAAATGGAGAGACGATTTAGATATACATACATACATACATACAAACATGTATGCACGCTCGCGCACACACGTCTTTACATGGATATGTTCGAGTGTGTTTCTGTGTGTGTGTATGTGTGTGTGTGTGTGGGTAAGTGTTTCTTCTCGGGAATGAAAAAGGGAGAGAGACATAGAAAGTAGGGGAGGGTGCGAAAGACAAGAAGAGTGAAGGAAACGTTACAAAGAAATAAATAATCAAAAGGAGTAGGGGAAAGCATAGGGAGCAGTGACAGTTGTTTGTGTCTAGCAAAGAATCAGACAGAGTCATCGTTACATGTTTATAACATGCACCTACATGTCTTTGTTTACATGTTATGGATGTCGTCTGGTAAACATGTAAATACAGCCGGATGTACATGAACCACACATCCACACATGCATCTACGCAGAAACAACGCACATACATATTTTATATATATATACATATATATATATATATATATATATATATATATATATATATATATATATATATATATATATATATATATATATAATGTATGCATATATGTATGTGTGTGTATGTGTTTTGTGTGTGCGTGCACGCGCGTATATATATATATATATATATATATACGCGCGTGCACGTATTTATATATGTGTGTGTAAATGGATGAGATCATTGCGCAACAGTTTTATTTCACGTATCAGCAATTTCTTGTAAACATTAAACTTCAACCAAATCCATGTTGTTTTGTCTGATTATAAACACACGCATACATACATACATACATACATACATACAAGCATATATACATGTACTCAAATAAATATATATCTCTAGATACATCAGTATATGCACACATACATCTGTACGCATATGGTTATATCTATATGCATTTCCGTGTGTCTCCTTGTATAATTGAAACTGGGGAGTCCGACACATTGCGGTAATAAATATCTCTATACCAGACTAAAAATCTCTGAACTGATCTTAAGATTCTCAGGTGTGAAGAAACAACTGAGGAAACAGTGGGGAATGGACACCCCACTTCCGATAATAGATATATTATCTACAAACTTATTTAAGTAGCAGACATGCTGTAGACGCACACTCACACATATATATATGCACATACACACATATATATAATATTTATAAAATGATACGAAATGTGAAAGATAAACGGAGAGGCAAAAGAAAAAAGAGGTCATATACAAACTCTTATCAGCTGCAGGGTCCGGTGCCAATGTAGTTTCTACTCGTTTATTCTACAGTACTACTTCTCTGGATGCAACAGTGATTATAAATATCACGGAAGTAACGAACATTGCAATAAAAAGTCTTAAGATTTAAAACACGAGTGACAATATAGAAGTGAAAAGAAAAATAACACAGAGATACAGCTAAATACAGTTTAGCAAAAAAGAAAGCAACCTATTAACAGGAAACAGAAACAAGCAGTGATTGTTGGCGCAAATGAAAGACCAAAAAATGAATACGTTTTCCGTAATAAACATACTCTTTTTTAAATGGCTTTTATGAAGCTTTAAAATATTTCAGTAGACCTCAGTTCTTAGTGCAAATCGTCTTGTAGCAGGAACATAGCATTAATATTATGTATTAATTGCAAAAATTCACCATATTCTCTCACAGCTGTTTCGATTTTGCCGCCAAAATTAAATTCAGTAATTAAATCATTGTATTGGGAAAAATCTCATCATAGGACTAGAAAAGACATACCGTTATGTTATTAGATGTTATGTTTCTAAATCATCTCAACAGACTCATATATATATATGTGTGTGTGTGTGTGTGTGTGTGTGTGTGTGTGTGTGTGTGTGTGTGTTTGTATGTATATGTATATACATATATGAACTTATATATACTTTCTTAGCAAGTTCCAAAATTTAATAGCTAATTTGGCTCTTCTACTCTAAGCCCATTTTCTCTCCAGAGAGATGGGAGAGAGAGAGAGAGAGACAGAGAGTGCAGTATATTGTAGTATTGATAAATAGTAACTTTTTGATTAACATAAAGGAAAGAAGTAGGAAGAGGATAAATGAAGAAACGGAAGAATAGGTAGTAGTAGTAGTAGTAGTAGTAGTAGTAGTTTCGAGCCGATCAAAGCCTTATGAGTGGATTAAATGTACGGAAACTGAAAGGACAAGTACTAGGCTTGCAAAGAAAAAACTTGACTAAAGGCACTGCTCCAGCATGGCCACAGTCAAATGACTGAAAAAAATAAAGTATAAAAAGTAAAAGGCTATAAAAGAAAATTAAAATATAGATAGAGAAAAAAAGAAGGGTCAATGTTTGTTTGTGTATCTGTGCGTTTCTGTGTTTCATGTTTGATCGGTCATATTATGCCGCTTTATATATATGTATATATATATATATATATATATATATATATATATATATATTATATATATATATATATATATATATATATATATATACATATATATATATGTATGTATAGACCGAATGCTGGGGAAACGTGTTTTGGTATTATTTATTCACTATTACACATGGTTCATTTTCTTATATGAGCTATG
>NC_142942.1:47198896-47211396 GCF_046866305.1 Octopus bimaculoides
GGCCGAAGCCTTGTGAGTGGATTTGGTAGACGTGTGTGTGTGTACGTGTGTGTGTGTGCGTGTGTGTGACAGAGAGAGTGAGAGAGAGAGAGAAGGAGAGAGAGAAAGAGGAGCGGGAGAGAGAAGTGCAGCGAAGAAGAACTGTGTGAAGGAAAGATAAAAATAAACGGATAGAAAGAAATAGCATAAAGGCTTAAAGGTGTGAAATAAAATGAGTGTGAATGAAAAAAAAAATGGGCAAGAGAACGTAAAAGTAATACAAAAAAAATATAAGAATATAAGAGGTACCGACAGAAAGAAGAGTCTACGTGCGTTGTGTGGTGTAACAGGGAGAAGAGGAGAATAAGTAATGGTCATAATCATTGTGAAAGAATAAATGAAAGAAAGTGAGAAAGGAAAGTTTTTAAGAGAAAACGATTGAGAGCAAGAGAAAGATAGATTGATAGAGAGGGAGATAGATAGAGACAAAGATTTAGAGAGATAGAGATAGAGAGAGAAAGTGTGTGAGAGAGAGATGGAGAGAGAAAAAGAGGGACAGAGTGTGTGTGAAGCTACGCGTATAGCACGAAGAGTGTGACTATATTAAAAGTACAGTAGAGTGGAGCCAAGCTTCGTACACAATAGATTATGACTTAGAAACGGGTAAACACACATTCACTACAGATTTTTAAATTTGAGGTGCAGTCGTGTCCTTGTAGGTACAGGCATGGCTGTGCAGGTGCAGGCGTGTCTGTGGTCGGAAGTTTACTTCCCAACCATATGCTTCTTGGTTCACTCCTACTGCGTGGGAGTTTTAACTAAAGCTTTGTGAGTGAATCTGGTAGACAGAAACTGTATGTCTCTGTTGGTCCTCCACCATAGTGTTGGTCCTCCACCATAGTGTTGGTCCTCCACCATAGTGTTGGTCCTCCACCATAGTGTTGGTCCTCCACCACCGCTTGACAACCAGTGTTGATGTGATTTCGTACCTCGCGACTTAGAGGTTTAGAGAATAGGTACCGGGGTTGACTCGTACGCCTGAGATTCTCCAAGGTGGTGTCCCAGAATGGCCGCAGTCTAATGACTGAAACAAGAAAAATATAAATGATATATTCACGAGTAGAGACGGACAAATTTTCGGTTCTGTCATTTTTCATACAGCGGATCATCAAAATCACCAAGAAAAGGCTTCAAAAGTACCCGCTTAAGCAGAGTGTCTTGCTCAAGTAAGCAACGTGTCACACTTGAGAGAGAGAGAGAGAGAGAGAGAGAGAGAGAGAGAGTTCGATTATTGGATTGTTGTTGAGCAAAACGCTTAATCTCACCTTGCGCCAGTTCACACCAGCTGTAAATGGGTAACTCTGCGACGGAGGCTTGCTCAGCTAGCCAGCGGGATGGCATCATTCAGAAACTGAAACGATTCAAAGTGCATTGCGACCAGCGATGTATAACACATCAGATAGTTTGGTTGATCACATGATATATACGTTAATATATACATATATATATATATATATATATATATATATATATATATATATATATATATATATATATATATATAATATAATATAATATATATACATTAATACACACACACATATATATGTGTGTGTGTGTGTGTGTGTGTATTTGTGTGTTTGCATGTATATGCATGTATATAATATACATATATGCATATAAGCTATATTTGCATGCATATGTGAGACCTACACATACAGACACACACACACTTATATCTTCTTTCTTTTACTTGTTTCAGTCGTTAGACTATGGCCATACTGGGGCACGTTCTTGAAGAATTTATCGAACATGTAGCTTTTAAAGGGAGATTCAGCCTGACACAGAAAGTGACAAGGCTGGTCCTTTGAAATACAGGTACAACTAAATTTGCTGAGTGGACTGGAGCAAGGGGAAATAAAGTGTCTTGCTCAAGGACACAACGCGCCTCCGGGAATCGAGCTCATCATCGTGAGTTCGATTCCCAAACCACTAAGCCACGTGCCTTCGTATAGGAGTAACATTAATGGTAAATGAACAACAGCCTTAAATCCGATGATGAATAAGATGCTTGAAGTGGCAAGAACAATTAGTTGCATCAGTGACAGAAATAAACGGAGCAGCGGTAGCAGTAGCAGCAGCGGCAGTAGCATCAACTGCAAAAAAAAAACAAAAAAAAACAAGAAGAAGAGGAATAACAACAACAACAACAACAACAACAACAACAACGAGATGACAACAGCAGCAGCATCAACCTCAAATAGCTACAAGAACACATCAATAACAGCACAAACTACAGAAAGAATCGGAGCAACCGACGGATGACAGCAAGAGAAACATCGCTGACAACAACAGCAACAACAACAGCAGCAGCAACAACAACAGCAGCAGCAACAACAACAGCAGCAGCAACAACAACAACAACAACAACAACAACAACAACAACAGCAACACCAACAACAACAAGAGAAGCAATTGCAACAACAAACACAATAAAAACGAGAACGAGGAATAATAAAAGGTGCGTAGTAAGAATGTTTACGGTGAGTGAGAAGATGAAGGTGGGTGGGGTGGTGGTGGTGGTGGTGGTGGTGGTGGAGGTGAGCATTGACGGGTGGGTGATGATGGCGTTGACGGTTAAATAGAGAAATAATACAAGGGACCTCCTGAATGAAGGGCACTTAAAGTGCAGTAGGAATACAATCTGATTTCCTTAAATGTTTACAACGATAGAGGACCTGTCTGTCTGCCTGTGTGTCTGTCTGTCTGTCTCTCACATACACACACACACACGCACGCACAAGCACACAAACATACACAAGTACACACAAGTACACACAAGTACACACAAATATGTACGTCTATGTGTCTTTTGTGTTTATATATATATATATATATATATATATATATATATATATATACATACACATATATTCATACACACACACATATACATTTATATAAATATGTATGTACGTATATGTGTTCACTTGTACTTATATATATATATATATATATATATATATATATATATGTCGATGTATTATAAGCATACATACATATAAATATATGCATATATATATATGTATATACACACACACATATATATATATATATATATATATATATGTGTGTGTGTATATATGTCTATGTACTATAAGCATACATACATATAAATATATACATATATATATATGTATGTATATATATATATATATATATATATATATATATATATATATATATATATATATATATATACAAATATATATATATATATATATATATATATATATATATATATATATATATATATATATATATATATACATATATATACACATAGATATATATATATATATGTATGTATATATATATATATATATATATATATATATATATATATATATATATATATATATATATATATGCACACATATATATGTATATGTTCGTATGTGTGTGATGACGGTGAGTTTATATACAGTACATTTAATTCAATTTGTGTCTTTTTCTTTTTTTGTATTCAACTCCATAATCTTCACAGATCGCTACTCCACAATTACATCGTAGATGAGTCATAATAGTCGTGTATAAAAGGACACATAAACCGTTACGCTCACTCTTGATTTATTTGTTAATAAATACCCTATACTCCAACGTCTCAAAACATCTGCAACCTGATCGTTGACACAGTTTCACTGCATCTCTGAGATACAATAAAACTGTGTCAATGATCAGGTCGCAGATGTGTAACGAAAAACATTTAGACGTTCATGTAAATTACTCTTTGTAATTGATTTCAAATTATGGCACAAGGCCATCAGTTTCCGGTAAGAGGCTAAGTCGATTACATCGACATCAGTACTCAACTGGTGCTTGTTTTTTTTGTTTTTTTTTTTATATCTCGTATGGTTGAAAGGCAAAGGTGACCTCGTTGGCATTTGAATTCAGAACTATATAATAATAATAATAATAATAGAGTGGGTACAACAGAAATTGAGAAAATTGAGAAATATCAGTGCATAGCCAGAGAGAAGAAAAGGATTCAGAACGGATCCTATGATTCGTGAGATTTCAAGAGATACTGTTTTTAACGAAGCTCAGGGTAACATTCCTGTTAATATAGCTTTCAATAGTTTTAATAATAATAATAACAACAATAATAACAACGACAACAACAACAACAACAACAACAACAACAACAACAACAATAATAATAATAATAATAATAATAATAATAATAATAATAATAATAATAATAATAATCCTTTCTTCTATAGGCACAAGGCCTGAAATTTGGTGGGAGGGTACTAATCGATTACTCGACTGGTACTTAATTCATCGACCCCGAAAGGATGAAAGGCAATGTCGACTTTGGTGGGATTTGAACTCAGAACGTAATGCTTCTGCTTACGGCCAAAAATCCAGCTTGCAAATTTGATAAACGTCCCACTGGGAAAGGAAGCGCGTCGGACACCTCGGACACCATACCCGTAGCAGTCATTCGTTATTGAGGTTTAGAATTCGCAGTTTCCGTGGGAATGCAAGTTCACATGTGGTCCCCAACCACATGCACATACAGTTCGAGAGAGTGTGATCTGTAGCAGCACATCTTGCCAGCGATTGTCGACTGTAGCAGAGGATTCTTTTCTGATCAATTCACTGCCGATTTACGGAGCCCAGGTTTGAAGCGCGTGGTACATACTCCAGGTAACACATAGCTTGGGTCTTAGCAGGTGCTACTACTCCAGGTTCTGAGTAGACCTTGGTAAGATAGTGGCTAAGAAGTGATTCTACACTCCTCAATAGTCTGGAACTCCTGTTCCAAGGCTCTACTACTGGATGCAGTTTAAAGCCTTACCAGGACAATTCCTGTGCCGTTCGCTGACTCTTGGACGTTTTAGGTCTTGGAAAAGAGAGATGACACTATCTTATGGACTGAGGCTTAGTTTTTGGATCATAAAAATACGGACACGATTCGTCTTCTGTCGCTAAATTGAAAAAAGGGTCTTCATTGGTTTCAAAGAGATCAAAGCAGACTTCCGCCATTCTCTCCTTCAGATAGGATGTTGTTGTCCTTGTTGTTGTTGCTGTTGTTGTTGTTGTTGTTGTTGTTGTTGTTGTTGTTGTTGTTGTTGTTCTTCTTCTTCTTCTTCTTCTTCTTCTTCTTCTTCTTCTTCTTCTTCTTCTTGTCCTTGTTGTTTTTGTTGTTGTTGTTGTTCTTGTTCTTCTTCTTCTCCTCCTCCTCCTTCTCCTTCTCCTTCTTCTGCTTCTTCTTCTTCTTCTTCTTCTTCTTCTTCTTCTTCTTCTTCTTCTTCCCTTTCTTCTTCTTCTTCTTCTTCTTCTTCTTCTTCTTCTCCTACCCCTTCTCCTCCTCCTCCTTCTTCCTCTTCTCCTCCATCTTCTTCTTCTTCTTCTTCTTCTTCTTCTTCTTCTTCTTCTTGTCCTTGTTGTTTTTGTTGTTGTTGTTCTTCTACTTCTCCTACCCCTTCTCCTCCTCCTCCTTCTTCCTCTTCTCCTCCATCTTCTTCTTCTTCTTCTTCTTCTTGTCCTTGTTGTTTTTGCTGTTGTTCTTCTTCTTCTCCTCCTCCTCCTTCTCCTTCTTCTCCTCCACCTTCTTCTTCTTCTTCTTCTTCTTCTTCTTCTTCTTCTTCATGACTAACATCATGCTTTATTTTTCTTATTCTCCCCCCTCTGCTCCCCCCCTCTATTCTTCAACAACATCGTCGTCTTCACTGTCGTCCTCCTCCTCATTATCACCATCGCCATCACGAAGGTTGCTATCATCATCATCATCTTTACGTCATCTTTATCTTCTTCATATTCATTTCACTTCATTTCCTTCTCCTCACCCTGCACCACCACCACCACCACCACCACCACCACCACCACCACCACTACTACTACTACTACTACTACTACTACTACTACTACTACTACTACTGCACACCTGACTACCCACAACCAAAACCAAACTGTTCGCCCTTGAACCTCATCTCATCATCTGTTCACCGCACAAAGCAGTACTTCAACGTTTAACAGACAATCAGATATGATCATAACATGTTTGTAACAAACACCTACATAGATATACTTATGTATGCATAAGTGTGTGTGTATTTGTGTGTGCCTACCTATATTTGTTTCTACTACACATATACTTAAGTACAAACACTCACAACACACACGTATATATATATATATATATATATATATATATATATATATATATATATGGGTATACTGATTATAGAGAGAACAGGTTTATAGTAAACATTTTCATAAATGTGTTTGTTTGTGGTCTGGTTTACATGTGTATATACGTATGATTTACACTGATGCGTGTAAAGATTAAGTCCTGTACACATGTTTATAACAAACATCGCCACCTGTCTAAGTATACTGTCTGGTAAATATATACACATGGCTATACATAAACACATATAAATGAAACTTATACACGTATGCATATAAATATACTTACATACTTATATATATATATATATATATATATATACATACACACATATATATATGCATATGTGTGTGTGTGTGTGTGTGTGTGTGTGTGTGTATTTATTTGCTTCAGTTCAAGGTCTGTGCTCATGCTTGGGCACCGACAACTGCTGCTGGTGCACCTTTATTAATCCTCCTTTAATAACTGGTATTTTGCCGAATGTGGGAATTTGAAGCTGCTGTCCTCATTCTGACTTCCTGTTGTGAAGCTGGTTCCTTTAGAAATCTTGATAGTAGGAGATCCAGCTTGTTTTGAAGACATCTATAATCACATCACGTTTGTCTATCAGTTCCTTCGAGAGAATATTGAAAAGCTGTGACTTTCAAGCTATTGACCTCCAAACTATTGCACTATCTAATCCTGTATTTTGGTGACAGGGGGGGGAGTATGTGAATATATATTGAGTACTCTAAACGGCTGTAGAGTTACATAGGTGTTTGTGTGTGTATGCATATAGGCAACTATATATATATATATATATATATATATATATATAGATAACAAACAAAATGGGACATTAACGAAAAACATCCAGACAGTTAGGTGATACAAAAAGGGACAAGAAAACCTCTCTAAAAATCTGACCGATTCCTTGTCCACCACGCGGTCGATTTCCTGTCCACTACGTCGTCCATTTCCTGTTCACCATGTGGTCTTTTCCAACTAACTGTCGTCACTGTTATACGGTTATACCAACATCCTTCCACGACACCACGTGACCTTCCTCGACCAATAGCAGCCCACCTAACAGTAATAACAATCAATTTCATTCATTCAAATTCAATATGGCTGAAGAACGGCATTACGATTGAAACTCACGAAGTACCAGCGAATTTGAATCAAACTGTTTTGATCTCTCTCTCTCTCTCTCTCTCTCTCTCTCTTTCTATATATATATATATATATATATATATATATATATATTCTTTCGGTGCGAATGGTTTTTCTATACGGTGCCGTATTTCACAATCCAGTAAATAACAATAATGGTATTTTTATATAAGCTTAAAGGTTATGACGATCACCATGCAATGACTCAGGAAAATAGTCTAATAACGGGGCATATAAGCACTTGACAGAAAAAAGAAGGCTTTCCTAACCGCGTGGGACTCGAACCTACATATATCTTATAAACAAACTTTTGAAACGCCGAATGTGTTGGTATTTTACAGACAAGAAAAACCATTTGACTAGAGACAAAATAGTGAGAAAATACATGGGTGTTCGGATATACATTAAAGAATATTGTGGGATTTATTTAGTTACTATTTCTACCAAATCGTGTACCACGTAGAAGCTTTCTTGCAGTCTAGATAATTGTTGGGATTTCGTTGTTGATGTTGTTGTGATCTTTGACATAATTTTCTAATATTGACTTCGTTGGAATTCTGCCCCAAGTTATTGCCTTTGGTAGCATTTCTAATATAAACTTCCATTCCAAATTCTATCCAAAGTTTGCCTTTGAGAATATTTCTAATATCAAACTTCGATATGAACTCCCACCCACAAATATTGTCTATGACAGCATTTGTAATATTACGTTCATATAAGCCTCCCACAAGTCTGGTGAGTCCGTTTCTAATACAGACTTCGATATAATTCTTCCTAAATTATTGTCTTTGAGATTATTTCAAATATAGGATGCCATGTAAGCGCTTCCCCAAATTATTTCCTATGAGACGAGACTATTTCTAATATAGGAATCCTCAAATTCAAAGCAATGATACTATTTTTATTACAGACTTATAAATTTTCCCAAATTATCAACTTCCATAAAGGTAAGAAATGCAAACTTCAAAACTTATCTTCTACAACGAATTTTAAAGTTAGAAATTTAAAACTGCCACATAGAGACAACCAAGACTGCTTCAAAACCAAAGTAGTTCTGGGTTCCATCCCATTCCATGGAACCACAGGCAAATGTTTGAGATGTAGCCTGGGCTTGATAATTATCTTGTGAGTGGAACTGGTAGACGGAAACTGAAGAGAAACCTAACATACATACATACATACGTACAAATAACTATCTATACATCATGCGATCGACCGGACTATCGGATGTTGTTATGGCCCTTTACTTTAAGGCTGATAAATCGAGGAGACATGCCCCCTATTTAGGCGCAGGCTGTTGCGTTGATCGGGTCAATTGGAACCATCGTTGTCGCAACCGACGGAGTGCCACGACGATATACATACATACATACATACATACATATATATATATATATATATATATATATATATATATATATATATATATATATATATATATATATATATATACAAACACACATACACACGCGCGCATGCACACATATGCACTCACATGCATATGCATGTAAATGTAAGTGTATTAGACAAAGTATGTATCCAAATCCACAAATGATTTCTCATATGTAAGGTTATCCGGTGGAAAATGGTGCTGAGGTCCGCGATGATCTCATCTTTCTTGTCAGTATTTCAAGCCATTCTATAAAAGAACATTCTATAATGGAAGTAAACACTTCTCCAGATACGTAATGCCGGTAAATTACAATCTCCCTCTCTCTCTCTCTCTCTCTCTCTCTCTCTCTATCTCTCTGTCTCTCTCTCTGTCTCTCTCTCTCTCTCTTTCCCTGTCTGTCTGACTGTCTGTCTCTCTCACTCACTTTCTCCCGCGTTCTTCCTCTCTCAAACAAACAAATAGGCATATATTACACATACACATAGGCATATATCACACAAACAAACACACACATATATATGCATGTATGTGTTATATATATATAGACATGTGTTATATATATATATATATATATATATATATATATATATATATATAGAGAGAGACAGGAATTTTCAATGGCCGGATAACTGAAGAGATGTTGGCGCGTGTGTGTATGTATATCTATATCTATATGTATATGTATAAATACATATACGTATTTTTATATATACATATATAATATAGACATATATATATATATGTAAATGTGTATATATATACCTATTATTCAATTGCACTATTGCCTTCGAAAAGTAACCAATTGAATATATACATAGGCATATATCCAGTAGTATATTGGATATTTATTATCCCTTAGATGGTTGTCTAACCTCTAAACCATATATATATATATATATATATATATATATATACATACATACATACATACATATATACATATATATATATATATATATATATATATATATATATATATATATATATATATATATATATATATATATATATATTTATATATATATATGTATATATATATGTATGTATGTATATATGTATATATGTATATATATATATATATATATATATATATATATATATATATATATATATATATATATGCGCATATACTTTCGCACATACATAAATCTACGAATATAGACATACATACACTGAAACACACATACATACATATAGTATATAGGTGTCTCAATAAAGACTCTCTTATTCATATTCTTACAGAAGAACGTACGTTTGCACGTTCACACACATAGACCCCCACACGTTCAAATATGCCTACACACAGAGGCAGAAACCTTACTTATGTTCTTATGTATTGCGGAAGATGTGAAACGATGATTCATTGCTTTTGTTTTTCATGGGTGCAACACATGTTATAGACTCTTGTATCCTTTCTCACTCCTGGTATTTTGTGCAATAATACCGCACACTTTACACTTTGTTCCACATCTAGCTAAGTGTAACAACGACAAACCACGAAGTTGATCTCACACCCTTGATTCCAAACGCACATACTTTACAGAAAGCATATCAGTAGGAGAGTTCCTCAATGCGGGTGGTCGACACGCTAGAAATATTCGCTAAATACCTCTCAAATTACACCCTGTTATCTGAAATATCGGATGCGTTACATTGGATAATGTGGTTGCTTTTTTTTTCAGCGGGATGGCCCTGTCGTGGGCCAACCCATTGTTCTGTAAAAACACAAAGAAAAACAAAACCAGGATGGCTTACAACTGAAATACGTTTGATCTTTGGTCCGCTCAATAAGGATTGACTAGGGGCTAAAAAATAACCCTATGGAAGGATATATTAGAAAATATAATCCAAGATGTACAGATACGCTACGTCTGCAAGAAAAAAAATAATAATGGAGAGTGAATCACAATGGAAACTTTTTTTCTCATAGGTCTGATTCTGATCTATTAGGACTGACCCCAACAGTTAATCAATAAAGATAGCAATACCACCTCCACACACAAATATATATATATATATATATATATATATATATATATATATATATATATATATATATATATATATATATATATACATAAGATAAGTAATTATTTAATTCTAGCATTGTATGACATTATTTTAAAATGTTCATTTGTTTTCCTAAAAATGGAGACAATGAATCATGGAATGAATGAATAGAAGGGTTTATTTTATTTTTTATTTCCATGAATTTATCTTTGTAATTTTTCTCATTCGTATCTCTATTTCCGTGTTCTTCTTCGTCATGCAAAAGCTAAAAGTAGCATTATGGTGTACGTGTAAAACAAAGTGATCAAAAATAGATAGAAGATGATCTGGCAGTGTTTTGAATCTTACTTGTCTTACTAGCACATGAATACAATTATTTTTGAATCATGTTAGTGCAATAATGTACAAAATGCATGTAACGTTCAGCAATTACTAGGTTGATAGCGATGAGATGAAACACGTGTAGGGATTTGAAATAGAGCCTGTTCTTTCCATCTTCCCGTATTAAATATTTTTTTCTAAATATACCAAGGATACTTGCAGATTTCCACATGTATATCTAATAAAAATGTGAAGCCCTACTGTATAATAATATCTGGTAGCCGATACTCGAAAACACGCTGTATGGTTATTACCCAAATAATATTAAGTAAATATATGTGTGAGTTTCTTTGTTTATATATTTGCTTACAACAGTTCTTCTTTATCTTGTGGGCCTGTATAAGTTTGTGTATACATATTTATATACATGTGTGTGTGTATGCCTGCATTTTGTCCGGCGTGCTAACGATTCTGCCTGCTCGCTTCCTTATGCAAGTGAGTAATAATATATGCATATGGTATAACTAAAAACAAAATTAAGTTGAATTTTAAGACCTGGTTTCCATATCACAGATCATAAAATTACGAAAAATCATATCACGTAGAAACGCCTCGTCGATTTCCGAAGCAGATTTATAAAACAACTAATCATTGTATTCCTATATAATCAGATATTTTTCAATCATTTTGCAAGAAAAAGATACGCAAGAATATTTACTCAAAGAAAGATATACAGAAATAAAAATAGAATCTGGAAAAAAACAAAAACAAAACAAAAAAAAAAATGAAAGAAACATATTATATGATACCACCAGGAACTGAAAACATTTTGGCAAAGAGCGCAGCTAGCTGTAGGTTCTGGTCTAGATTTTCTAATTTATCTTCGTAGATCTTGTAGGTTCTAAAAGAGAGACTGATATTCTGACCTTATTAAATAGACTCTCTTACAACATAGCTACACTGGGTACATATATATATATATATATATATATATATATATATATATATATATATATATATATATATATATATATATATATATATAAATATTTATATATATATATATATATATATATATATATACGTATATATATACATACATCTGAATATATAGATATATATACACATTCATACATACATACACACACACGCACGTATATATATATATATATATATATATATATATATATATATATATATATATATATATATATATATATATATATATATATGTATATATATATATATTACATATTGTATATATATATATAATATATATATATATATATATATATATATATATATATATATATATATATATATATATATATATATATATATATGTATATATAGTTGATGACGTATTCGGCTGGAAGAGGAAAATGAACAGAAATTCAAAGAAATTATAGGACCAGCTCTGTGATGAGAAGCTAACTTCCCAACCAC
>NC_142942.1:47218896-47223896 GCF_046866305.1 Octopus bimaculoides
GAAAAGAGCAAATGAAAAAGAGCAAATATTTCTAAAGAAGTTTCTAGAATATTGGTAAAAACTTTTGTCGTGAGGAGTAAAAAAGGGTAACGTTCCGGGTGTCAATGACTTACTGTAATGTTTATTGTATTATATACAATATTCTATAACACAGGTTAAAATTTTAGTGGCATCTTGTTTCATATTTATGCGACGGGTTGCAATTAGAATCATATTTACATATGACATTATAATATAAGTGTCGCAGTATTACGTTTATTTTAATATTGCAATTTAATATATTTCCTTATAAGATGCAATCCCATTTCAGACAGTTATACATAGTGTTCTGAAATGCGATAGATCTGGATTGACAGCAATATACATACATTAAATACATACATATATACATATATATATATATACATACATACATATATATATATATATATATATATATATATATCTATATATATCTCTCTCTCTCTCTCTCTCTATATATATATATATATATATATATATATATATATATATATATATATATACATTTATAATATACATATATATACATACATATATATATATACATATATGTATGTATATATATATATATATATATATATATATATATATATATATATATATATATATATATATATATATATATATATATTTATTTATTTATTTATTTATTTATGTATGTGTGCACGCACATACACATATACATATCACATGCACGCACGCACACACACACAGAGACATACACACACACACACAGACACACACATACACACACACACACTTGGTTTATTGATTTCAGAACGGCCTTCACAACAATATTTACAGCATTTTAAAATACGATAGAAGTTGCTTGATGTAGGAAGCTAAACTAATACTTCATCTTAAGACATTAAATTACATGGAAAAATACGAACAAGCGAAATAATATTCTTAAGATTGTAAAGCTGGAAAATTACAGGACAAGTTATTAGGAAAATTACAGGACAAATTATAGAACAAGTTATTACACTAGGGAAAGTTCTGGACAACATTATAACTGGTAAAATACAGAATAAAAAAACTTTTACTTAAAATATTGCAGCTAAGGATGAAATTTCAAATAAAATATTTAGATTTAGAAAATATTAGCTTTTATTAAAACTAAAAATTTATTACAAGTTATTTTCTATTAAAGATAAAAACTAACACAATTAAAATATTTTTTGCGCTTTAAAAAATTCATTTATTAAAATTATTAATTAATAATTAGAAGTTTGAAAATAAGCTATAAAAATAACTGTAGTACATAACTAGTTGACAACTGCACACCTTCTGACTCGCAAGTCAGACATGATTGACAATAACAACAAAACCACCAACCACGAAAACAACGAAACCACATCATCATCATCATCATAAACAGAATGGATAACATCAGAAGCAAAGAAAATAAAAGGAGTAACACTCGAAACTATTGCCATAGAAACAGTAGCAACAATAATAATAACAGCAAAAGACCTCAACAGCAACGGCAGCTAAGACCGTCAGGCATCTCCGGAATAACAGACAACCTTACGACCAAGTCCCATTAAAAATACAAGACCTCTGCAGTATCTTCCCGATCCATCATCTATAAAACACACACACAACTCCATGCACAGTCCTTCACACGTTTCTTTCCCCAGCTGCCGCATAACATTGCCGATTCAGAATGAAAGACAGTGTGAGGGCACTAGACGTCCCCCAAGATACCCATACAATTATCACAGCCTTCGCAATAACAAAAAATCACAGAGACAACCACAAGCATAATTACAAAAGTGAAAAAAAAAAATTATCTCAATATCAACGGCAACAACACCAATAAAAAGAACAAAAGCCCTCCTGCATCAATTTCACTGTTGTTCAGAAAAGCAACATTGAATTGACGGAAGAGATGATTAACAATAAAAACATTCACACCAGTGGGGATGCTTTAAGAAGCCCCTCCCCAAAACCTCAACAGACTATAATAAAAACATAATAAAAACTGACTCACAAACTTACAGATGCCTACAAAGATTACTCTTTTAATGCTGCGCTTTTGAGTAAACTGCCCAGCAAATGTCTTAGAAAAAATTATTTTGACGTTTTCTCCTCTTGCCAATGAAGAGGTGATTCACGCGGCCATTTCCATTGCCAGAATGAATAAACATTCTATTTTCTTTCTCGACAAACATGATCGTATTCAGAGTGGATGTACGAATGTACATGGTCTGATGTCAGATTGGGAGCAATCAACTCAGGTTGTTAGACATAAATGTAGTAGCCATCTGTAAGAAGAGGGTCTCTGGAGCACAAACACGCACGTCTGTGTTTGACTATTGTGAGATATTCTCATATCATGCTCCACAAAAATCAGGCAGTAGGGTGGAAGGGTTATGCTAGAAATCCTTATTTCTCAAGGTGCTTGCCACCTAACCTCGACCAGGACGATAAGTCAGTAATCCTGGATGTTAATGACTGCTGAGAACGCCTTCAGGATATTGGTGTTCTATTACCTGATAATGCAGAAAGGCAAAAATCTTTGTCTTCAAGCTTTCCTATTGTCGTTCCGATCTCTACTAACGGGATATTGGAATTACATTTTAGATTCAAAGCGGGACTGAATGGGGTTATTAGCGCATGAAAATGCGCGCAGGCGCCTGTGTGTTTGTGTGTGTGTGTGCAAATTCCTTGAAGACCTGCTCAAAGACTTTTAACTGTCTGACAAGTAGCGTTTGGATCTCTTTGCTGTAATAATAACTGCAGCGGTTCAACCAGACTTTATCTACAGTCGTGATAGAAAGTTTGGAACATATTTTCGTATACGAGATTTACTAGCTTCTGTTTATTAAAAGTAAGCAATTAGGTCTAGAATTATATTTTCGATCTTGACTATTTTCCCCCTCTAGCTATTGAATCATTGGATCAGTTATTAGGTAAGGATATCTCTACGCTGTATATATTTGGATCGAATTGTACTTGGACATAATAATTTCAATTTTAAAAAAACATGTACGAAACGTTTGTTCACGACTGTAGATAGAGAATTTATTAGGGTGTTGGATAGACACAGAGCAGGACGTTCACAGTTCAAACTTGACGGCTGCACAGACACCAAATTTCTGATATGCTCATTTGATCCACCAGTTCTCATGAACCACTCCCGCACAATATGTGACTTCTCCTTATAATTTTCTCTCATCAGATACTATTAATATTATAACGCTAGTGCATACTAATTCAGTAAGCAGGCAGTGTATCTCAAGGTTTGGTAACAACACGTCTCCTCAAATCTCGAGAATCTTTCGTAGGATTCTCACAAAATATAGGAACGTACTTTTCTGTTCATCGACAATGCAAGGTCCATTTCCAATCTCTCTCAGTCTTTTAGGTAGCATTTTGGGTGTTGTGCCAAGTGCTCCAATTAGTACAGAAATAAGCGTTGTCTTGGTCTTCCACAGTCTCCTGAGCTCTCTGACTAGATCGTGATATTTCTTTTGTATTGACTCTGATATCGCAGAGAATTGCGAAATTGCTTGTGATCTGGTCTTTTCGCTTCAGTCTTTATGGAAAAATTCCACAAGGTCTTGTAATCCTCATTTTTTATTACAGCCGCTGGTTCGTGTCCATACTACTCTTTTGTTCTACACATGACTTCACGACAGTCATGTGTATATTATAAGAATAGTTATGGAGTAAATGTTATTTCAGTCAGCAGTAAAAATAATAAAATTATTTTATTTTAATTCTATTTATCAATTCATAATAGAATATAAAGATAAAAATCGCGTTAATGATTTTTATCAGGTAGTCAGGTATATATTATTATTAATTTAATGTATAAACTGCCTTTAAATTGTTATAGCATGCTGACTACTTGATAAAAATCATTAACATAATTTTTATCCTTATATTCTATTATGAATTAATAAATATTATTATTATTATTACTATTATTATTATTATTATTATTATTATTATTATTATTATTATTATTATTATTATTATTATTATTATTATTATTATTTTTATTGTAAAGGCGGTGATCTGGCAGAATCTTCCGTGTGCCAGGCAGAATGCACAGCGGCTTTTCACCCGTCAATAAAATAAATACCAGTAGTGTACTGGGGTCTATGAAATCAACCAGCCCCTTTCCCGGACTTGCATGCCTTGCCTTGTGCCAACATTTTGATATCATCATCATCATCATCATCATCATCATCATCATCATCATCATTATTATTACAATTATTATTATTATCATCAACATCATTATCATCACCATCGTCATCGTCATCATTATCATCATCATCATCACCATCATCATCATCATCATCATCATCATTATTATTATTATTATTATTATTATTATTGTTATTATTATTCGAATGTGACTCAACCAGTTTGGCCGCCATTCAGCTTAACTTGCGTATTTACGGCAGAGGGGGTAGCTTGTTGTATTTGAGATGTCCTCAGGCCCCTTCAGGCATATGCAGCAGCAGCAGCAGCAGCAGCAGCAACAACAAGAACAATTGCAACGACATACAGGAGCAGTAACCGAATGTACCGAACCACTTGCGATGAGTAAAAGTTTCTGTTCTCCGATTTCACTTACTTACAGATTGGAACGGGTAGAAGGAATTTTAAGGGTGCGAGATTTTGTAGATGACTGACTGTTGTTGGGTGCACTGTTCCTCAATTAGTACTTTCACCGTTACCTTTTTTTTTTGTCTCAGAAAACCATTCATATTTTTATATATATATATAGATATATATATATATATATATATATATATATATATATATATATATATATATATATATATATACTATGCATTCGTACTCACACAAAGAAACAAACAGACACACAGACACACACACGCACACGCCGCACACGCAGACACACAAACACACATACACACACAGACGCACACACACACACACATATACACATACGCACACGAACCTGCACACGCACTCGCGCACACACATGCACA
>NC_142942.1:47228896-47236396 GCF_046866305.1 Octopus bimaculoides
ACCTGATAAGGTAGAGGCGCAATGGCCCAGTGGTTAGGGCAGTGGACTCGCGGTCGGAGGATCGCGGTTTCGTTTCCCAGCCCGTGCGTTGTGTGTGTTTATTAAGCAAAAACACCTAAAGCTCCACGAGGCTCCAGCAGGGGGTGGTGCCGACCCCTTTCACCCCAACTTTCACTCTTTCTTCCTGTTTCTTGAGTTAAGCTGCGATGGACTGGGGTAGGGGGACACATACGCCATAGAAACCGAGAAACCGGGCCCATGGGCATGGCTAAGCTTTAAAAGGGCGCATAAATAAAAAAAATAAAAAATACCTGAGAAGAGACCATTTTATGTCTGCCTCACAAAAGGTTACGTTGTACCACTTCCTTAATAATTACACTCGTATCTCCGTTCAATTAACACCTGTCTCAAAACACTCTGTTTAATAAAAAAAAACAGTAAAAGAAAAAAATGCCACACTGTATCACCCTGCAATTAAATACTACTTCGTCTCATAATTAAAACCACAATCTGCACTGATCGATCTAATATATTGTTTTAGACGTTAATCTTGTTTTCTCTGTATTGGTCTAATATGAATACAAAATGGCCATAGTCTATGTGTGTCATTTTATATTTCCTCACTGTGTCTTACATGTGTGCTCTGAACGATGGCTAAATGTTGAAGCATTTTTGTCTTCTCTGTAGATCTGGTCTGTTTATATAAGTTTATAATTGCAACGGTTTCTAATATTTGATAGGTTTAGTTTTGTTGATAAGACGGGAGATAGCGATTGTGTTAGGTGCTACTTTTTGTCCGTTTGGCGCCAAGTTTCTAGGTTGTTGATATCGTAGTTGTACAGCTATATCTGGGGAACGGTGGGAGGAAATAAATAACTGTGACAGCTGGCTATTACGGATATGAAATACCGATCGTATACAGAATTCTTAAAAACAGTAAGATCTTTGTGGCATACGTTCGGTAAATTAGGAAATTCTAGATAAGTTGTGATACATTTTATAGAAATGACATTTGTATGAGATGGCTTGCAGTGATACCGAGCCCGTGACCTCGAGTTTGCAAGGTGAACATCTTAACCACATACTAGAACGTTGGGTCTATCCATATATTGAGTAATATAGGTGCACGGAAACTCTATGGAAGCCTCTTGGGTTAGTTTAACTGCAATTCAAATTGTCCAGGCTTGTCATATTCTGTCTCATGTTGATACTTGCTTGAGAGTTATTTTGAGGGCACAAAAATGTCTGGAATATTCAGCCACATACATGTTAATTCAGGAGCAGGTAATTTGGCTGAATACACAACTGAATACTCATCGTCGAACGACAGAGATCCATCATAATCATATGACAATGTATTGATAATTTGAAAGGTAATTTATTAAAGAATATTTAGGGTCTTGTGTTGTTGTTTAATACCAGGATGGCTCTGAATGTTACCTTGCCACGCAGCGAGGTTCCACCGACGAAAGACAGAACGAAACATTAAAAATAAAAATGCTAAAATGAAAAATGAAAAATAATAAAGTAAAAATAAAAAATAAAAATGAAAACAATTAAAGATTTAAGAACATGAACTTTTATGCATAAACATAAATAAACAATACATTTACATTTGTAATAATGAAAGAAAAAACAATTCCTTGTTATCAGTTTTTAAAAATAATATCCGGTTCTTGTTTGACAAAATATAAAACATGCAGGTTATCTTTTGTCTATGTCTTCGTTCAATGTACACACTTAATCAGTAGAAAGCGCCAGTTTTCGGGTTAAATTCTAGTTCTTTTATGTTCTGTTCCAGTTTTTGTTTTCGATCCATTAGGTCAGATCAGGGCCAATGGTCGTAGAATTATCATCATATTTCAAAAGAAAAAAATAAAAACAAAAAATGTCGTTCAATAATATTACAATGGAATCTATCAGCACCAACTCATCTATATGTTACAAGTTTCTTTCTTCTATCGGTTCTAAGAATTTCTCGTACAAAGAAAAGTATTAGTTACTATGCTTTTGTTTAATAATGGTCAATATAAATATTGATTTGAAATTTTGGTACAAGGCCAGCAATTTCGCGGGGGAGAGGTAAGTCGATTACCTCGACCCCCAGTACTCGATTGGTACTTATTTTATCGACCCCGAAAAGATAAAAAGCAAAGTCGATCTTTGGAGAATTTGAACTCAGAACGTGAAGCCAGACAAAATACCACTAGGCATTTCGCCCGGTACAAAACACAACCACAGCCCCCCCCCCCCCCCACATATATACGTCATCTTTCAGTTTCAACTCACAAGGGTTTGGTCGGCCCGAAGCTATACTAGAAGACACTTTCCGACGGTTCCACGCAGTGAGACTGAAAACGGGATCATGTGATTGTGAAGCACACTTCCTACCACACAGCCAAACATATTCCAAGGATAACGTGTCGTAACAGAACGTCAAAGTGGAAATTTCACCGACAAAATATTTGTCTTTGTTCGATCAAATGATTCTCTGTTGGATTTGTATGTATGTATGTGTGTGTGTGTGTGTGATGTTAGTCCAAGAGAGACGGTTCTGCAATTTCTTCTTAAACGACCTGCTCAAATGATTCGTTTATTGTGACCAAATGTATGCGCTGTACATTATAGCTCGTGCTTTCCATCAAATCCACGTTGACTGATCAGATTGACCGGGTACCATATGTGGGGTGTGGAAGTGATCGCAGAGATATGTGAGATGAAATATTTAACTCAAGAAAGAGCAAGACGCGCCACCCGGTTCAAGTATTGAAACCACGAGCTCACGATCTCGAGAGCAAAACTAGGCCATGCAGCCTCATCTATCTATCTATCTATCTATCTATCTATCTATCTATCTATCTATCTATCTATCTATCTGCCTATAAGTGTATATATGTGTGCGTGTGCATGTGGATTTATATATATATATATATATATATATATATATATATATATATATATATATATATATATATATATATATATATATAGACGGTTTAGATATAGATTCAAGGCTTGAATATGGTACTTATGCGAAGGCACCCGAATATCGCATCCCAAAAGGATGGGTGATTAAAATCAAACAATAAGCAACACGGATTTCAAAAGTGATTGCAGTACGCACGTACTGCAATATAGATAGATAGATGCAGCACAGAATTTTGTCAGTGAACAGGTCGCGGTCTCAAAGCGACGAAAATATTTTGACAAATTAAATTTAAATGTTGAAGTGAAACTGACGGCTTTTGTGTATTATTTTAAATGGCCTATAAACACCTTCCACGCTGCAATTGTTTTCGTTCCAGCACAAGATCTCAGATCAGGTCACTTGCTATGCAAGTACATCTCCGTATATATATATATATATATATATATATATGCATATGATGCACGTGTAGTAGGAAGAAGGTCCAGGGAGAGCTGCACAGCAGGTCCTCAGAATATAGTGTATGCTTCTATAAATGTATAAATACTTGCATGTATGTATGTATGTATGTATGTATGTATGTATGTAAGTATGTGTGTATGTGTGTGTGGTTGTGTATGTTTGTATTTATGTATGTGTGTATGTTTGTATGAATGTACGTATGTAAGTATGTTTGTGTGCATATATATAAGACAATTTGGTGTGTGTAAGTCGTAAGCGGTATTCATGTATATATACACGTGTCGTCTACATTTATAGAGACCCCCAAATCTAGGCCCCTCCTCCCTGTTGTATTTCTTAACAAAAATAATTTTATAAGATAAGAAAAAGTAAACCAAAACAGTAATAAAATGCATCCCCCCCATTCGAAAATAGACGTTAAATATATAAAAAAATATAATCTAAAAAAGAAATGCACAAGAGGACAACTGCAGCAATAACAACAATGAAAACGACAGTAAGAACAACAACAAGAGCAACAACAGAACCATTTGATACATTAAAGCTATTGGTAATAATACTACTATTAATAACAATTAGGAAATGAAGCAAAAATATAGATAAGAACGGAATAAATACAGCGAGGAAAACTAAGAATAACAATGAGAATGCAACCAGAGGCTATAAACCACGGTTCATACGTGTGTGTGTGTGTGTGTGTGTGTGTGTGTGTGTGTGTGTGTGTGTGTGTGTGTGTGTATGAATGTACATATACACATATATATTCATATATGCATGTATGAAAGTATGTTTGTTTATGCATATCTATATTAACACGCACACATACGCGTTTATATATATATATATATATATATATATATATATATATATATATATAAGTGTGTATATATATGTGTATATATATATATATATATATATATATATATATATATATATATATATATATATATATATATATATATATATATATATATATATATAAGTATATATATATATATATATATATATATATACATATTTATATATATATATATATATATACATATATATATATATACACAGATATACATATGTATATATATACACATATACATATGCATATGTATATATATATATATATAGATGTATATATATATATAGGAGTCCACTTTTGCTGGTCATTCCTCTTATTTTTGTATGTAATATATATATATATATATATATATATATATATATATATATATAGACAGAGAGAGGTAGAAAGATAGATAGAAAGATAAATATGTAGACGAATTAAAAGTAACATTTATGCGTGTGTGTGTGTTTGTGTGCGCGCGTTTATGTGTGTGTATGTGTGTGTGTGTGCGCATGCGTGCATGTGTGTATGTGAATCTGACAAACTAAATACAGTGTACTATAAAAAATTGTAGTTTTATTTTCGTTAAAGTGTCAGAAACTTCGGTACAAAACCTTTTACTACAGTTTGCCTGCATTTTCACGTCGCTGCCTGTCACGCACTGTTATTTTAGTCTTGTTCTACCAGCGTGATCTATGAGCTGGCAGAAACGTTAGCAAGCCGGGCGAAATGCTTAGCGGTATTTCGTCTGTCTTTACGTTCTGAGTTCAAATTCCGCCGAGGTAGACTTTCATCTTTTCGACTTCGATAAATTAAGTACCAGTTGCGTATTGGTGTCGATCTAATCGACTGGCCCCCTCCCCCAAAATTTCGGGCCTTGTGCCTATAGTACAAGAGATTATATTTAAGAAGGTGGCGAACTGGCAGAAACGTTAGCACGTCGGGCGAAATGCTTATTGGTATTTCGTCTGTTTTACGTTCTGAGTATATGCATATATACGTACAGGTGTGTGCATACCTACGTCTACCTGTATATATAGGTGCATATCTGGGTACAGGACATTGCAAACAAAACGTAGACAAAAAATAACGAGAGTACAGAACACACAGAGGCCACATAGAGAACATTTTCCTTCATCAGCTACCCCCGTTGTAACACAGGCGTTTCGAAGAGTAGGGCAGGACGCATCGTTAAAATGGCTCTTCCCATGGATCACAAATTAAATTTGTATACATAAATTATACTGTACCATGGAGGAATGTAGTGGCGAACAGAAAACAAGTCAGGAAAACAAACGGAAAAGAAAACAAGACAAGAAAACAAGCGGAAAATGCTATACGGCCAGACGTGAAAAATTATGTGTATTTGGAACGCTGTGAAGCAATGAACAGGAAGCGGGATGAAGTAGTTCGCGTGTTTGCTTGGTGATAGCCAAGGAAGAAAAGAATTAGTAACTGGACACAAGTGACCACGAGGGGCAAGGAAGAGAGAAATATAGTAGTAACAGAAGGAAGAACGAGAGGGGGAAAAAGTTATATATGTATATATATGCATTTATATGCCTGCATGTTTGTTTGTGTATGTATGTATGTGTATATATATATATATATATATATATATATATATATATATATATATATATATATACATATATACTTTTGTTATTTACACCACCTGTCCTCGTCTGTTGTTATTTTTTGTATATTCTCCCATATATATACATATACACACATGCAAGTGTATGTGTACGTGTGATCTTGTGTGCATCTATATACATATATAATTACATGTAATATATACATATTCATGTATGTGTGCACTTGTATACCTACCTACTTACCTACCTACTTATATACATATATATTATATATATTATATATATATAATATATATATATATATATATATATATATATATATATATATATATATATATAAATCGACCTAGTAACACAAAAAATGTTTAAGGGCCTGCAGGATATAAGCAGATTACCGCAGACAAACAACATTGTTGTGTATGTCTATGCGTGTGTCTGTGTATATTTGTGTGTGTGTGTGCGTGTGTGTGTGTGTGTGTGTTGGCGCGTGCGTAGGTCTGTCTTTGTCTGTAACTCTGTGTGTCTGTCTGTCTGTCAGTCTTTGTCTAATTACTTCCCTCAGACATTGTAGTTAAATCTAGGAAATGATGATGATGATGATGATGATGATGATGATGATGATGATGATGATGATGATGATAATGATGATGATGATGAGGATGACAATTATGATGATGATGGCAATGAAGATACATACGCATTCTCTCACTGTCTCTCTTTTACACATACACACACACACACACACACACTCTCTCTCTCTCTCTTACACACACACACGTATAAATCTGTATACACACACACACACACAGACACATACACACACACGAATACACCGATACACACACGCGTATACATTTATGCACGCACAAACACAAGTATACATCTATACGCATACACACATTTATTAGGGTAATGTTTATGATGATGTTGGTGTCAATAACAGTTATGTACAGAACAATATCGATTGGTTCGATATGTACCTGATCAGAAGAAAACTTCAACAAGAAAAAAAATCAACTCAGTGGAGCGATATTTTAACGGACAGTTTCGAAGGATGCAGCGGATTTCATGCCCTTCTCAGAGTCTTTTGCGCTTTATTTAAAATTTGCATTGCTCCTTGTTTGGAAAGTCTTGCATTTTCGTCTATGTTGATAACAACAACGACAATGACTCCAGTTCTATATTTAAGAGATGAGCAATTATGTACATTATTTACATTTGACAGATATTTGTTCTCATCTTATTTGTTGTTAACACAACGTTTCGGCTGATGTACCCTCGAGGCTTCATCAGGTGTCTTGGGGAAATTTCGAACTTGGGTTCTCATTCCTAAGGTATTTTTCGATGTTATTATTATTATTATTATTATTATTATTATTATTATTATTGGAATCGAACTCGGAATCTTGAGGTTAGTAGTCTTCACTCTTAACCATTACGCCACCTGCCCACGGGTTACTAACCCCAATATTCCGAGTTCGACTCCAGGCAGCGACCTGAATAATAATAATAATAATAATAATAATAATAATAATAATAATAATAATAATAATAATAATAATAAAAACATCGAAAAATACCTTAGGAATGAGAACCCAGGTTCGAAATTTCCTCAAGACACCTTATGAAGCCTACATACATAAAGAATGGTTGATGTTACCCAGTGATATTCCCCTGCG
>NC_142942.1:47241396-47243896 GCF_046866305.1 Octopus bimaculoides
AAGTATACAATCTTCTTCATTTACTTTGTAATGCGCTCGCTTATGACTACGTCAGCATGTATGATGAAGATTACGATTTGCTGATGAGGTCAGAATAATGCCGAAACGCGCGAACGCATACGTATATTATAAGTATTTGCATATAGTCATTTTCGCTGCAGTATGGAGGGTAATGGTAGGAGAAGATTATAATAGCACGAGACTTTGATTAATATGGTTTACATGCACTTTACTCTTTTACTCTTTTACGTGTTTCAGTCATTTGACTGCGGCCAAGCTGGTGCACCGCCTTTAGTCGAGAAAATCGATCCCAGGGCTTATTCTTTGTAAGCCTAGTACTTATTCTATCGGTCTCTTTTTGTCGAACCGGGCACGTAAACACACCAGCATCAGTTGTCAAACGATAGTGGGGGGACAAACACAGAAACACACACACACACACACACACACACACACACACACACACACACACACACACACACACACACACACACACACACACACACACACACACACACACATATATATATATATACATACCTATATACGACGGGCTTCTTTCAGTTTCCGTCTACCAAATCCTCTCACAAGGCTTTGGTCGGCCCGAGGCTATAGCAGGAGACACTTGCCCAAGGTGCCACAGAGTGGGTCTGAACCCGGAACCATGTGGTTGGTAAGCAAGCTACTAACCACACAGCCACTCCTATGCCTTTGTTAAATATTTATATCTAAAAGAAGAATAAGATGAAATAGAAGGTGGGGGGAGAAGAGGATGATGAAGAAGAGGAAGAAAGAGAATAAGAAAAATTGGAGGATGAGAAGTATGAGACGGAGAAGAAGAAAAGTAGAAGGAAATCTAGCTGAAGAAGTCCATAAAGAAGATGAAGGTAAAGAAGTGCAAAGAATACAAGAAGAAGATGAGAGGAAAGAACTAGAAAAAGGTAGGACGACGAAGAAGACGAGAAGGAAGAGAAAAAAAGAGAAGAGGAAGAATATGAAGAAACATGACGAGGCTGAAGAGGAGAATAAAAGAAGAAAATGGGCTGGGGTGAGGAAACGAAGAAGGGTGAGTAGCAGCGGCAGCAGCAGTAGCAGCAGCAGTTGCCGTAGCAGCAGCAGTTGCCGTAGCGGCAGTAGTAGTAGTAGTAGTAGTAGTAGTAGTAATGCTTACAGATTATTCACACGGTCACAGTGACTCATCGTTAGATCTCACTCACGGGAAAAACATAACTTTACCTTTAAACACTTTTTTTGTTTTGTTGGTGTTTTCTACGTTTCTATTACCTTAGAGTAATTCCTATTTGAAACTTCACGATTTAGACATCGTTATTAAAATGTCTTCCTTCGGGCGAGATTTGCTCTGACGTATTGTCAATTCAATAGACTGCTACTAAATTTAGTCATACAGACGTATTTCTCGTAAATCCTCAGATAAAACGAAGAGAATCCGTCTTTTATTTTAAAAATAAACTCATTTACAATGTTTTATAGTTTTCTCAGAGTCGAGTGCGCGCTCGCGAGTACGCACACACGCACGCACGCATCCATACACACTCGCACACACACACAACACATTTATATACTTACACACACATGCATATATGCACACATTTTTGTATAACGCATAATGTATATTTATATGCATGTGTGTGCGTGAGCGTGTATATGTATGTGTGTTTGCGTGTGTATGTATACGCAAACACTCATTCACACACAGACACCTACACACACACAGGCACACACACAGGCACACACATACACACACACACATACACACGAACACTGTCTATTTGCGTGCAAGTACGTGGCCGTATCTGCGTGATAGTGTGAATATGTCTGCGTATGCGTGCCTGTGTGTATAAGCGTGTGCATGTGTGTGCGTGTGCCTGTGTGCTTCTGTGTGTGTGTGTGTGTGTGTGTGTGTGTGTGTGTGTGTGTGTGTGTGTGTGTGTGAACTTCTTTAAAATACCATATCTTCCGGACGAACATCAGTGCGAGAAATTGTAAATACATGTAAATTAAAAAAAGAAAAAAATTATAAAGAGAAATAAATTTAAACAGCTAAGCGATTATAAACTTGAAGACACTTTAATGAATGGACATTTTACACACATACACAAACATACATACGAATATATACGCGCACACACACACGCATACATACAAAGAGAACCAGATACATACTGATACACATACACACACAGATTTATATCAACGTGGAATTTGAAATAAGGTCATTATCTTCGCCTCAATGTCTACCAAAATTTCCTTGATAAAATTAGATGTTATACTTAGAGCTAGAAATATTACGGCCAGCTGCATGAATCGTTCGCACACCGGACAAAATTCTTAACCGTATCACTTCCGGCTTTTTGTCTTCACAGTTCAAGTTCTGAGATCGAGTTTGTCATTCCTCTTTTCAGGATCGGTTAAGTAAATAGCGATGGGTCGCTGGCGATGATGTAATCAATTATCCCTTTCTTGATATCGACTTATTCCA
>NC_142942.1:47248896-47276396 GCF_046866305.1 Octopus bimaculoides
TATTTGTTTTTTCAAAAATTTCAAGAAATTAGTCGAAAGGAAATTCCTTTGTCTGCTGGTCCCTCGTCAGAAATAGTCGTAAAGACTGAGCAACATACTTCACCTGGTGACAAATATCTTTCGTAATCTGATGTTTAACAATATTTTGTAACTATTGAAATCTTGCTATGTTGCAGACGGTCGTATTTATCATTGAGTAGAAGACTTCACTTGAGAGGATTTTTATATAGTTAGTAACTTGTAACTTCTGTAAACTTTACTTGTTAGAGTCATTCTCAAACGTGAGTATATCATCTAACTCGCGATGACGTTTTCCTGTCAATCACGCCATTATGCAAATTATTGTTAAAGACATTCATATTAGGATTTGAGTAAAACTCTTCACTCAATGTCATTATACGTCAGTCAGAGATTACACAAAATAACGTAATTTTCGTAAAGACTGTTTATTGCACTCAAGTTTAAATAAAACATTTCACTCGAGATATGGAGATGTCGATCCATTCTTTTATTCAGCCTGTTACATTAAAAACCGTAACCCCAATAAACATTGCTTAAAAATGCAGAAATATTGCTTATAGATTGAGATAGACAGTAAGCTCGTGTTGAGTGTATATTTTGTTTAGTTTTAACTCAAGCTGTTAACTAGTGTCAGCACAATTTACTTCACATGTTACTGGGTTAATGTTGTCCCATTCTATCTATAGACATCTTGTTATTAATATGTAGACTGGGTCAACTAGTAGACCACAGTAAACAATCCAGAATAGATATCTCATTGAATATGAAATGAAATAAATGTAAGCGACACCCTCGCCACCAACAAATCTTTAACCGTCCCCGCGAAAGCAAGAAAAACAAAACAAGACAAAACAAACAAGACAATTAAACAAACGAAAAGAAACAAAACAGTTACAAAATACAATAAAATCTGTTGTTTGAAAAATTGGTTTCGTTGAAAAAAGAATATGAAAAACATGTAAACGAAAAAGAATAACAAAACATCAGTCGTAATCTATATTCATGCACACGTACACACATATAACTATGTATACACACATGTGTAGTAGTATTTATGTATGTATATATATATATATATATATATATATATATATATATACACATATACACACATACATATTTATATATACATATATTTATTCATTTATTTGTTTGTGTGTGTGTGTGTGTGTGTGTGTGCATATATAGATGTAGATATAAGTACATATATATGTATATGTGTGTGTGCACGTTTACATATAAGTATATATTTATATATGTAGTTATATATATATATATATATATATATATATATATATATATATATATATATATATATATATATATATATATATATATATATATATATTTATATAAATATATATATATATATATATATATAAATATATATATATATATATATATATATATATATATATATATATATATATATATATATATATATATATATATATATATATATATATATATATATCATAAAGGCGATTGCAGATTGCAGGCCCAAGAAAAAGCATTAAATAGCTGAAGGATTAAAATTAATCAAACGACACACTATGTATGTCTATCCGCTGGAAATAACAGTCGATACTTTTACTTAAATCGCCAAAAAATACGCTGATGATAACTACCTATATTATTGATTCCGTTATTATCATTTTTTTAAATAGTTATATCAGATAATAACAAAATTAATAATATCTTAGCAAATTAATTTTTCGGGAATTATTTTTTCTCGTGGATTGTCTGCTCTTGTATCAAGAGTATTTCCTCACTGTTGACTGTAATTGAATTCGGCGCAAAACGAATCAGTTCTATGTATGTATGTATGTATGTATGTATGTATGTATGTATGTATATATGTCTTTCTGAATGTATGTCTGTCTTTCTGAATGTATGTATGTCTTTCTGAATGTATGTATGTCTTTCTGAATGTATGTCTTTCTGAATGTATGTCTTTCTGAATGTATGTATGTGTTCTGTTTGGGGTTTACTTAAGTTCTTGAGAGATTTCAGGCTGGTCGCTAAGAAAGCCAGAAGAATTTTTGAGTTAAGAGAATTCCCGGTGTTACTAAGGAGTTGGTGCATTGGTTGAATTGGCAATGCATACATTCAAGTGTATGCATCTATACACATAAGAATCTTAGGTGGAGAATTTTTGGAATGTCTTATAAATCTTCACTTTACCAATAATACAATAGATTTGAAGAATTCGTGTCAGTTTCTTTTACTGTTTATCTGTAAACCCGAGTAATTCTAGGTTTTCGTGCAAATTTGTTGGTCCTCACCATAATGCACCTATGATGATAGGTATGTATGTATATACGTACGTACGTACGTTTGTATATATGTTTGTATGTATGCCATTATCCAGTTTTATTTCAAGAGCTTTTTCCAATTGAGACAGAACCAGTTTCTAACCTAGATCCCAGGCTCCTTCATTGAAATTTCAACAACATCAGCTGGGAATTTTCGTATGTATGTATGTTTTTGCGGAGAACTGCATGTTTTGTTTTAAACTTCTGGAATATTTTACAGATTTTTTCCGTTCCAGTTCCAGCTTGGATCTATAGTCGTCGAATCAGCTTTCTCATTTCTGGTTTTGAGAAGCCTAGTTTGTCAAGATTGCCATTTAGGCATTGGGTTACATATCTCAGTACTCAAATAATTACAAGTATAAACCTGAACTTGTAATCTGGATAGAGTAGCTATAGATCCCTCAATAGTTCAGCGTATGTATGTATATCAGATATAGACTCTACCTCTATTCTATAGACTGATTTGGCTGGATTTCTTCCGACCTCTAGGTTTCCATGGTGCATAAGCGACTGAAGTACATAACTCAGGTCCTTCAACTGAACACGACTTTATCGGTGTGTTAATAACCCAAGTGGTGATGCAGATACACATATTGAATAAGATGATCTGTATCACGGCATGAATCCCCTTGCTCAAGGGCACATCACACTGCCCGTACCTGAAATCGAACCTGCACATAAGCACACACATGCAAGAGTATTAACCCTGTCTGGCTCCCCAGACGCAGCAGCCGTATGGAGTTCCCACGCGCCCAAACTTTTCCTACAGATGTCGATTGACACAAGTTCAAATTTAACATCAATGGCAAGATTTTCTGTGACTAGATGGAGGGCCTGGAAAGGTCATGCTGCGCTGCCCCTCCTGCTTCCGCATCCTTCTTCTCCTCCTCATTCTCCACATCAAACTAACTAACCAAATAGCAAACTCGTTTTGTGTGTCTGTCTGTGTGTATTTCTATATGCTTATGTGCCTGTATGTATATATACGTATATATATGTGTTTGTGTGTTTGAGCATATGCATACACACACTTATATAAACACACACGTATATACGTACATACGTAACATACACATACACGCGCGCACACACACACATATATGTTAAAATATGTATAATGAATGTTTATATGTAAATTACATGCACATACATGCTTAAATTCATACTTACATCTACATACATAGATACATACATACATACATACATATATATATATATATATATATATATATATATATATATATATATGCATACATACATACATACATACATACATACATACATACATACATATTTACATACAACTATCGGCTTTGTTCACTGCAGGAAATCTAATGTTTATGAATATAATTTTTAATCAACATATGAGTTGAGGCTTTCAGCTTAAAAGTTGGTTTCTCTGACGTAATTTCGTTTTCTGAATTAAGTGAAATTATTCATTAATTGAAGGATTAATCAAGCCAACATATTAAAAGGATTAATGAAATAAAATCAAACGTAATATGTATTATTACAAAGAAAAAAATTGATAACACATGTAGCAGGAACGTTTTAGTGTAAACCCAATGTATTTCGTTCGACGGGGCTTTTCGAATTTTCACATACTCCAAGGAAAATTTATGGGTCGTTGTTTTCTTCAATTTTGACGTTCAGAGCCGTAGTTTACGTCATCACTCTATTTCTTTGATATTGTAATCAGTGAGACCTTCGACTAATTGCAGTCGTTTGCATATATTCAAGTATGAGAGCGATAAGTTGGCGCCGTTTGGGCCTTTCGTCACATGTGTACTACGTGACGAAAGTTAGAAACTGGAAGCTGTGTGTCAATGATGTATGAATATAGTGTAAAATGGTGTAAATGAATAATAGAAAAAAAAGAAGAAATCTTAATGATTATGTTAATATACAGGGTTATTCAAAAAGAACGAACCGATTTCTAATGAAATTTTAGTAAGGAAAAGCAAAAGAAAACTCCAGCTCAGTCACAAGTATTTACTTACAATTAAATTTTATTTTCTGTCATAGAAGTGTTCAATGTGGCCACCACCTGCAGCACAGGCAACATTAATGCGATAAGGGAATTCCTCTCAGACGCGTATCAGCATATCACGATCCACTGAGTTGATCGCTATTGTTATTCGATGTCTAAGGTCATCGAGGTGAGTGGGTAGTGCTGGAACATAAACGCCTGTGTGTATATATTATACATATATGCATACACACACAAATATATATATATATATGTGTGTACATGTGTATGTACGTGTACATATGCATGTACAGGGCTGTAGATAACCTAGGACTGCTGCTGTGATGATGGTGTCTACACAGGCTGAAATACATCCAGTACTCCTGTCCTCTAGTTTCCAGGCTAGCATACTGTCTCCTTCTTTATCGCAAGTTACTGTTGAACAAATTCTTGATTCTTAAAATTGTTTTACCTTTCTCCAGTAGCATTTTTAACGACCGTCAATCACTAATTGTTCAATCTCTTCAGGAAGCGTTGACAATTTCAATAAATGGAGATTGTGTTCTTATTGTATATTATTTAATACGCCATTATTCGTTTTCCTTATTCACGTTCATGCTACTAGTCAATCTGCCTGAGTCATTTACATAAAAAACCTTTTCCTTCCATACACACCGTTTCAGTCACACACACACACATACACACATACAGAGTTATATATAATAATCTTTTCTACCCTAGGTACAAGGCCCGACATTTTTGGTGAGGTGGCCAGTCGATTAGATCGACCCCATATACGCAACTGGTACTTAATTTATCGACCCCGAAAGGATGATAGGCAAAGTCGACCTCGGCGGAATTTGAACTCAGAACGTAAAGACAGACAAAATACCGATAAACATATTGCCCGGCGTGCTAACGTTTCTGCCAGCTCGCCGCCTTACACACATAATAATATGTGCCTGATCGTGCGTGTATATGTAGGCACACATATATACACATATATATATACATGTAAAATAAACACAGATTTACATGAAAGTATATATAATCCATTACTTTCTAAATATTTGGTGTTCACACTTGAGTCCGATTGTTGATCGAAGCAGTAATGACTGCACAACATCGATTACTGGTATTGATGTTAAAATGTTGACAATTTACAATGGGTGACTGAGATATTATCGTTGAATTAATTAAGATAAATGCGGTTATTAACCCTAGGGGCTATTTACCTTTGATATCAAAGAGAGCACACCATAGACGTCTAGACATAATGTTCTATCTTTTGTGCCTGACACATTTGATAGCGACTGTTGCAGTTCAATGTTCCTAGATTCTCACCAAATACTATAACGTGATTCTTTATTTTTACACATAGGAAAAAAGACAGGATTGTAATTTGCTGCATATCTTTGATTTTAGGTTTGTCCTGAGGCTAACCTACAATTTAGATCATGGGCTAAACAATAACAATGCAAGTGTTACTTTAATAAGAACAACAGTGGTTTCCCTGATGTCATCAAAATGAAGTTTTCATTTTAATGAAGCTATAAGATATTGTCTGATCTATGGATGCATTGCTATTCATAGTAGGAACAGCCTTAAAATAACGTAAGTGATTACGTGACTCCCGTTCTTTTGTCATTTATTAATTAATATTACAACCTGTACTCTTCTGACATTCTAAGCTAGAGCATAAATATATCGAGTTTTGGAAACTGATTGTTTGTATCGCTATTCCAAAACGAAATCATTATCGTTATTGAATGAGAGAGCACTGGGGCAAAATATACGAAGCCAATTATACTCATCATGACTACCCGTCTGACAAGGGTGGACCAGGCAGATGCATCACAACCAATTGTGTGTGACACGGTGATCTCATATCAAAAACGAGCAGCGCATGACCTTGCAGGTGGGGCCTAGTTAGAATTTTCTTCTGGTCGAGTAGCCCATCCCGCATAAAAGGTCCCTGAATAAGGGCTGTTTAAAGATGTTGAATGAAACACCTTTGTTTCCAGAGGTGAATCATTAAAACCTCAAAGAATTCCTCTCAACACATGGCTATGATGCTCCCCCACTACTTCTGTACATGATTAGAAATGCACATATCGTCAACCAATAACGGACATGTTCAAATGGTTAAAGTCGAAGAAATATTACACTGAAATAAGTTGTATTGAAGTCACAAATAAGCAACTAAGAACTGTTAAATGCAGTAAAACAGCATGGGCGCTGTCCAATGATTGAGATGAAACTGTATCCGTGTGTACGTAGATTAAAGTATATATGTATGTATGTATGTATGTATGTATGTATGTATGTATATATCTATTCATCGGTCTACCTTTCTGCCTATCTGTCTGTCTGTCTGTCTATCTGTCTATGTATGCGTCTGTCTCCTCATCTAACTATTTACCTATCTGTCACTTAATTTGTCTGTATATCTCTCTCTCTCTCTCCCCCCTCCCCCCTCTCTCTCTCTATATATATATGCATTTGTATGTATGAGTATATATATACATACACATATACATATCAGTGTGTGTGTGTGTGTGTGTGTGTGTGTGTGTGTACGTACTTATATGCATCCATACATATTCTGTACGAGTGTGCATGGGTGTGTGTGTAAGCTTGTGTGCGTTTATACACATATTGAACATAAGAACTGACAGAGACAAGCAGACATTCATGTCACACGTGGAACCATTAAAATTCTAGGTAGATTATGGCCACGATTGGAGAACCACTTGTCTTACGTGTATAGATAAAACATGAAAGAACAAGTATAGCATACATATATATACTTACAAGCGTAGATTCACGTGCAAACAATTTGAAAAAAATCATTTCTCATAAACATAAATAACACTCACACACACAGAATTACATACACATCTTTATGTGCACACGCATGTGTGGTAAGTAACTCGCTTACCAACCACATGGTTCAGGGTTCAGTCCCACTCCGTAGCACCTTGAGCAAGTGCCTTCTACTATAACCTCGGACCGACGAAAGCCGTATGGGTGGATTTGGTAGACGGAAACTGACAGAAGCCCGTCGTATATATATATATATATATATATATATATATATATGTTTGTCCCCCCAGCTATCACTTGACAACCGATGTTGATGTGTTAATGTCCTCGTAACATAGCGGTTCGACAGGAGATGACGATAGAATAAGTATTAGGCTTACAAAGAATAAGTCCTGGGGTCGATTTGTTCGACAAAAGGCGGTGCTTCAGCATGGCCGCAATCAAATAAAATATATATTATTTACATTTGACGGATATTTGTCCTCATCTTGTTTGTTATTAACGCAACGTTTCAGCTGATATATCCTCCAGCCTTCATCAGGTGTCTTGGGGAAATTTCGAAACTGGGTTCTCATTCCTAAGGTATTTTTCGATGCTATTACTATTATTATTATTATTATTATTATTCAGGTCATTGAGATATTTGTGAAGTGTTAAACTGAAGGTTTTGTTTACGGCATCTAGCTTTCACAAGCGGTCACCCATATAAGTACCAGCAAGACTCGGCTTCGGTTAATTTCGGTGGTCAGACGAGAACAATGTGATATGGCGGAATTTGAACTCACAACGCAAAGACAGATGAAATGCCGTTAAGCTTTTTGCTCGGTGCAGTAACCATTCTGTCTGCTCGCCGCCTTTGTATAGTTCAAGTATTAAGACACAAACATTACCGAGTAGCTTATGAAGATTAGTTTGTATCTATAGCATTCCGGGTTCGATTCTATTGACTGGAGCCTTGGAAGTGTAAGATCTATAACAATTTCGTCATAACTCCAAACTTGTGAATGAAATCGAGTAGACGGAAATCGTTAGGAAATTTGGTGGATGGGTCGAGCCCGTTACTGAATGATACATTCGTTTCGGACGCTAACTCGGCTTGAGAACTACATGAAGTATCGTTCTGTAGAATTCTCAGCAGCTTGGTCTTTAAAGGTATGACCGCTTGATCGAATGAACAATTTAAGGTTTATCGTCGAAACTGAAGAAACATCCGAATACACAGACACACGGGACGAAGTACGCATGGACATATATTTACACACGATTCTATATATATACATATGTATGTATACACACACACACACACACACACGCACACACACACACACACACACACACACACACACACACACACATATATATATATATATATATATACATATATATATGTACGTAGGCACACACACATTTAGATAAGCAAATACAAATACAAAAATATAAATAATATATATTTATATAAATAATTTTATATATAAATATAAATATATATATATATGTGCATATATGTATGTATATATGTGTGTGTATATGTATATACATATATATATATATATATATATATATATATATATATATATAATTTTATACATAAATATAAATATATATATATGTATATATATTGTATGTATATGTATGTATATACATATATATGTATACGTATGTGTATATGTGTGTGTGTGTGTGTGTGTGTGTGTGTGTGTGTAAATACGACACTTATGTGATGAGTGTGCACCATATGGTCGCAGAAAGACACAATGCATCAACTTGTATTAAATATCATTCATTTTGAATCAGACATATTTTAATATTATAATTTTATCTACTTTTAATAGATAATGGCCACCATCCGGTTTATATTATCATATAATATTCTCTATTAACTCGTTTTCTTTCTTTATTTTGTTACTTTGAATGATAGCATGGAAATCATTATTCGCTCTGCTGCTTAGCTTTACTCCAGAGTCCCTGATTCCAACACCCTCTTCTAATCGACATTAAACCCTTTTCTCTAATATAGCTATTAGTGTTAATGTATACATATATCTGTTTTTGTTTAAGCGTAAACAATTTCGTTCTGTTATGAGTATATTTTTTCTTCATTTTCTTTTTTTAGGATGCGACTTTTGGTTTAATTACTCCTACAGTTATTCTTTTGTGAAAGCCTAATGTTCAACTCATGCTTAAAAGTTCGTGGTTTCAATCCCCGGACCGAACGGCGTATTATTTCTTTGTGTTTCTTGTCTAATCCTCTGTAAACATGTTTCAGCAAGATGCAGTTGCATTCGTGTCTCCCTTTATATATTCTATGTTCTGCTCATTGAAGCGTAGAATGCTTAGATGACATTTATATTTGATGTCGACTGTACAGGTACCTCAAACATTTATCATCATTGTTCGTTACCAAGTTACACACGTCTTCGAGCTACGGCTAACTACTTTGTAAATTCTTTCGTTATATCTTTATATCTCAAATCTAAACATGCCAGCAAAGAGGTACAAACCTTATTTTCTATCATACAATTCGATCAAGCATGTAGTGTAAGCAATCAGACATGGACATTAACTTTCGAAATCCTGCAACATTTCACATGGAACTTTTGGTCCTCCAAAGTCGTCTCGGTGTGAAAGTCAATCCACCCGCGTTTGGCTGTACATTTTGGTCTGAATGCCGGAAAATATGGTAGTTTAATGTAGTTGTTGTGTAATAAAATATGTACATTCTACCATGATCATCATATTCAGAAATCATGTCAAGGCAATATAATTCAATACATTTTTTTAATTATTTGACGTGATTTAATGGATGTATTGCAGATTAAGGCCTTCAGTTGGCAGACTCATTAAAATGTTGGTTAAAATTCCTCAGAGTATTTTGGTTAACTCTTTCTGCACCGTGTTCAAATCTCGCCGAAATCAATATTGATTTCCATCCTTTCGGGCTGAGGAAAAATCTACCAGTTGGAGGTGAATTAATGTCCAACAAGATGCCTTTTGATATATCGCTACATGTCCTTTGCTTTCTGGTAGTAACGCCTGGGATGACACAAGTATTGAGCTGCATCGGTGCCAACGTCAGTAACCATTCCTGTGAACAGCATTGATGTCGAATAAAGGAAAGATTTGAATGAAGAATGGACGACTGGTTTTACTACACACACGCGAACCTTAAACAGGAGCTCCGCAAACAGGTAAAAACAAATATTCTACATTGACACGATGGAACTCACCACCACAAAGCGGCCACGCTTGCTGTAAATAACTAGGTATTGCAGATTGATACGCTGCTAAACATAACAGACTTCCCGTCGGTTATCAACGATTAGATATCACTTATTTGAACAACTGAATTCCAAGTCTTAAAATTAACGTGTACGAGGGGTGTTCATTAAAGATTTTCTCTTACCCACTTCCGGTTAATTCAGGAAACGGAAACTAGTACAGATATAATCATATATGTCTCTACATGTCACATTGTAAATTGCAGCTTTCCACTAGTATTCGTTTGTCTCTTACGGCTGCTGAAGTGGACTAAGGAGTTATAATGGAGGCAGTTGAATGCAGATCAGTGATCAGGTTCTTTTACTTGAAAAGTCGTCATGAAGTCTTTTTTGAAGGTGAAGCACTTTTCGGATGATGATGAACTTATGTCTAAGGTAAAGTCTTGGATCTAGAGGCAACCTACTGACTTCTAAGGACGAAGTCTTCATAGCTGGATAAAGCGATGGGAGAAGTGTGTCAACATTGGTGGTGGCTACGTAGAGAAGAACTAATAAGTATGCCGAGTTTCGTTTATCCCAGTCCTTGGGAAGTGGGTCAGGGGAAATCTTTAATGAACAACCCTTCGTAAGTGGCTGAGTATCTCAGAGACACGTGAACCAGTAATTCTATTTTCAGACTTAATAAGCAGTGAAAAATCAGTAAATGGTTTGGAATTACAAGTAACACAGGAAATAGATATTGCAGGATCGAGGCTATATTGACGTTATGTCGTAGCAATGAATAATAGAAAATCTCGCCCCTTGACATTTTTTTGTTCTGGTCGATGAATTTGATCGTCTTGTGGTGAGGATTTTGGTTAAAATCGCTACTTATGTTCTTAATATTATGGTGCTGGTAGCGGTTGATTGGCTTCACGTCTCCTTCGCAGCTCATCTCTTTTTTTCAGAATTTCGTTGTAAATAACGTGGAGAACTAGCAGAAACGTTAGCACACCGGACAAAATGCATAGCGACATTTCGTCCATCTTTGCGTTCGGAGTTCGAATTCCGCTGTGGTCGATCTTGCCCTTCAGCCTTTCGGAGTCGATAAAATAAATAACAGTTGAGCACTGGTGTCTAATGTAATCGACTTACTCCGCCCCCAGAATCGCTGGTCTCGTAACAAAATTTGAAAACAATATTTCGTTGTAGAACGACATCCGTTCTTAAGTCATTCTCTTCAAATTCCCCACTACCAAAATACCCCATCATCCAATATCCACTTTGTTTTCTCTTCGTCATTTCACGAGAATTCCGAAGCGTCGTGGAATTTTGAGTAAAAATAGTGAAAAGGCTGTTTGGTGCATTCATTACTGTGAGTATGACTCGTTTATTTTGTTGATAGTATTGCGATATTTTTGGCGGTGAAGGCACTCCCGCGTTGTTGAACTTATCTACACACATTTCTTGCCTTTCAGAATTCTGTCTCTACTACTGGTTATACAGTTGCTGTTGCTGTTGTTGCTGCTGCTGCTGGCTTTGTTTTTTTTTGTCGTCTTTTGTTGCTGTTATTGTTACCATTTTAATAAACATACAATATTGTACCAAGGTATACTCAGTCCTTATTTATACTTATATATATTATAAATAAGAAAAAATCTGCCAATATCCCCGCAGAGGGAAGATTATGCCTCCTGTAATGATTGTCTGTAAAGACTTGAGACTAGTCAAATCAACACCACTTTCCTTGCCTACAAAAACTTATACACTCATAGACACACACACACACACATAGATAGATAGATAGATAGATAGATAGATAGATAGATAGATAGATAGATAGATATTCAAAACTATTTCACTTATTTTCCCGGAGAGTATATACTGCTATCACGATGTGGTTCATATCTTGCAGACAGCCACTCAGGTGTTAAAACACCTGAAAATCACCGCTAGTCGCCTTAATTCGTTCGTAGAACTGAGAAGGGTTAATCCACTACAAAATGCTTGAAAACAAATCTACAGTCTACGTAAAACTTTGCATTCACTATAGCACAGGCTCAAAGAAGCAATTCAGCTGAAACAATCTGACTGTCGACACAGCACGCTTTTTTAACATGACAATGCTGCTCGCACCCACGTCGCTAATTTGACGCAAGAAGCTATTCAAAAACTTGGTTGGGGTGTTTTTACGCAACCACCGTATTCTTCTGATTTAATGTTGTCACATTATCACCCTTTTCACTCGCTCACCAAGTGAGTGAGGTGTTTCGTTCATCATCAAAGATTTGAAGCTGAAATCGTGAATCAACTAGACACGGTGATATCTAATGCCAAGGTATCTAAGCTTTGACAAGCTAGTGGAACGCTGCAAAGAAGTCGTGAAGTCTGAAGGAGATTATATTATTGACTGGCTTGTTTAAATTGCTGTTCAAAAATAAAGATTAAAATGAATGGAAAAAGACGAACGAATATAACTGCCAACCGAATATACACACACACGCACACGCAACACACACAAACACACATATACACATACATACATACGTGTGTGTGTGTGTAAGTATGCATGTATGTATATACATAAAACATATGCTTGTGTTTACCAAATATTGGTATGTACGTGTACATAAATAGTTTGCTCAGAAGTTCATAACCATTCTTGAAGCTATGACCTCTTCTCGCTAGAACTATTTTCAGTGAATCTACTCAGAGATTTCAAACTGAAGTCATAATAAAGACATTAAGATAATCAAAAACATAAGAGATAGGCTTGGAGTGATAGGAAGGAAACGACATTAAAAAAGAAAAACAATGACCGAATTGATGAATTCGGTTTGCGAAAATTGCCAAGCATTATAGTGCGTGTGTGTGTGTGTGTATAAGTTTTTGTGTATGTGAATATACACGTTACATTATTGGCATTTGTATGTGTGTGGGAATGTGGACGTGTGTGCTCGATACGTGTCTGTTTGAATATCTACATATATATGTATATGTGTGTGTGTGTGTGTGTGTGTGTGCGTGTGTGTGTGAGTGCGCGCGTGTGTATGTACTTGTGTGTGTGTATGGGTGTGCCTGTGTGTATTATATGTTAGCGTGTGTGCTTCTGTGTGTTTGTGTGTGTATGTGGAGATGAATGACTTAGTTCACGTTCACGAAGTCCTAATTTCAGCTCCAAGCGGCACACTGTGCCCTTGAGCAAGGCGCTATATTTCACGTTGCCGAAGTCCACTTAACTAGCAAAAATGAATTGTAAATGTACTTGAAAATAACCAGCTTTTTTTCATTCTGTATCACGCTGCACCTCCTTCAGAACTACGTTAAAGGTACGCGCGTCCGTGGAAAGCACAGCTACGGGCACTTCAATTTCATGAGCAGGCTGTTCCTTTCAACGGATCAGCTAGAACCCACGTCATCGAAACCGACGGAGTGCCGGCGAGTGTGTGCGCATGCATGTCTGAATGTGTGTGGCATAGCTAGTCTCTATGTGTATGAAAATTTGTGCACAAGAATGGCCGAGTGCTTAAAATATTTTCATTTTCCCCAAATCATGAGATTATGGGGTCTCGTTTTCGCTCCGAATAGGTAGTAACTTGAACAAATTTGTTAAAGCCTGTGCAGGAAAGTAGTTTAACAGAAACTGTATAGTTCAGTAGTTGGACTGAAACTATAATTCAAAGTTCCCTTGACACGCTGGCTATTACCTGAAAACTACGTCAAGGTTTCTTATCATAATGGAATACTCAACCACTGCCATGGTAATTGAATGAGTAATCAGTTCATTTGAAGCCGATGGCAAACCAGTCATTTATTTGCGTGTAAGTATACGTGCAGTGGTGAGCAAAACATTGCCGGAAGGGAATATGTTTTGGGGTAGAATTTTGCCTCAGGGATATTTCCGCAATTTAAACACTTATCACGTCCGAATGCACTTGAAGATGGTAAATCTGACATCACACGAAAACCTTTTATTCATCATTGCTTCATGTGATATTATATAAATATATACATGCATATTATATGTGTGTGTGAGTCCATGTAGTTATTAGTAAGAGATTATCAATCCAGACAAAATAGTTTATAAGTTCTCTGTTCGTACACCAGAACAATATTGTTGAGATTTGTGCAGGACACCGTGCATTATTGTGGCACGGTGCGAAGTTATAGTTCTTCACCATACTATATTGTAAATCCCTGGGTGTGTTCCAGTTATATTTGTTTTATTTTACACAGAGTGATATACGTGACAAGGTATAAATAATGGTCATTATATATTGATGTTTATTGTAGTAAATTTGACTTACAACTGTTTCCAGTAGTCGTTATAAATGGGCCAACTGAGTAAGCAAATCAATAACGAACCTATAAAGGTTGCCGGAAACATGTGTAAGTCAAAATTACTACAATAAAATAATATCTAATGACCAATGTTTATGCTTTTTCTTCCATATATACATACGTACGGGATATCTATTTTCTCATTCTACAGCTTTTAACCGAAATGTTAAGTTAATTTCTTTGTTCGTAGCCCGATTTCTGTTGTGCTTGCTATTTATCCAGTGATTGGTGGTTTTCTTAGATGATTTTTCGATTCTGATTTTCACAAAAGGCCTAGCACCCCGTGTGTCCTGGTATAATTATAAATTAATTATAAAATTTGGGATTTGCCATTTATCGGCTTTTGCTAGATGGCCACCTATATTATTGCTGTTGTTATTCATTTTACTAATGATAATAATTAATATTAATATCTATATAAATATTTTCGAATATTTATTAATTTAGCACACACACATACATATATCTATCGCTATATATATATATATATATATATATATATATATATATATATATATATATATATATATATATATAAGCAAATATAATAGACACATAAATTGGTTGATAGATAGATGATAGATAGATAGATAGATAGATACATACATACATACATACATACATACATACATACATACATACATACATACATAGATAAGGCGGTGAGCTGGCAGAAACGTTAGCATGCTGGGCGAAATGCTTAGCGGTATTTCGTTTGCCGTTACGTTCTAAGTTCAAATTCCGCCGCGGTCGACTTTGCCTTTCATCCTTTCGGGGTCGATAAATTAAGTACCAGTTACGCACTGGGGTCGATGTAATCGACTTAATCCATTTGTCTGTCCTTGTTTCTCCCCCTCTACATTTAGCCCCTTGTGGGCAATAAAGAAATAAGATAGATAGATAGATAGATAGATAGATAGATAGATAGATAGAAGGGAGCAAAAACGAAAGAAAGAAACACAGGCTTACAAGCAAAAAGCAATAGAAGCTTGGCGAAGGTGATTCTGGAAATTTCTGTCAATAAGCTACTTTTGAAATGATATTAAAAAAGAAAAAAAAAATCACACGAACCGAACAATTTCCACTTGAACGCCTACTCGGAAACATGTCTGCAAATACGTGCTTTTGCGTTCGCGAGACATAATCACATATATAATTCTATGTAGTTAGAGGTGTCAGTGCGTCTGCATTTGAGTGTGTGTGTGTGTGTGTGTGTGTGTGTGTGTGTGTGTGTGTGTGTGTGTGTGTCTATAGGTACGTGTGAGGCGTTTTTTGTTTTATATTTTGGAATATTTTATATTCAGTACTAATTTTTCTGAACTGTTGTTGTTGTTGTTGTTGTTGACGCTGTTGTTGTTATTTAGATATTTTCTTTTAGCACTTTTTGTCATTTTATTATTTTTCCGTTCTGGAATTATTTCGGCGATTAAAATCATGAAGTTGTTTTTTTATTATTTCAGTATGAAGAATATTAAAAAATGCTTATCTAAGCATTCAACCTGTTGAACCGTTGCTGTTCTTTCTCCCCCAACCGCCATCACTATTTTACCAGTTCTGTCAGTAAACATGTATACATTTGTTTGTGTGTGTGTGTGTTTGTCTGTGTAGGCATACATATATATGTATATACATACACTCATACACACACACACTCACGTACACGCACACAAAAACACACACACTCACGCATGAACACGGACACACACACACACATAAATATGTATACACCATATGTTCATAATGTGTGGAAATATATGTATTAAATGCAGATATGAATCTTATATGCGTGTGTGTGTGTATGTATATGTATACAGATACATATACATAATATATATATAGGTATATGAGTGTATATATATACATATGTGTGTGTGTGTGAGTGTGATTGTGTGTGTGTGTGTGCGTGCACATTTACATAGTTAGGAATGTTCTTGAACATGCATTTTAATACATACATTAATCTGATAAAGTTCATAGATAAATGCTTTTAAAATATTTAGCCTGAACATTTTCCCATACTTGTATAAGTACATATAAGCATACATAAAAGTTTATACATACGTATGTATGTATGTACATATGGAGAGAAAGAGAGGGAGAGAGAGGAAGAGAGAAGCACACAGATAGATAGATAGATATATATATAGATAGATTGATTGATTGATACATATACTTATAAGTTTTCTTTTCGTGATATTATATTTTAATAGATATTTTTCAAAAACATTCTGGAATTAGGTACAAACATAGGATCAAAGTTTAAACTACCCGAATTAATCTAGGATCATATGTCTGTTATATATGTAGGAATGTGTGTGTATATATATATATATATATATATATATATATATATATATATATATACACAGACAGTGTACATTTAAACACATAAGAGATATCCATAATAGGACATCTATCCCGCTAGAAGGAGCAGTCAAGCTCCAAACCACAATTAGGGATAATTTCGAAAGGGAATGAAAAATAAAAACATTTCCCATCTATTTCCTGTACCATGGTTTCAAGCTATTTTCAGCAAAATAAAATAATATGCTAGGCCAGCTATCATCAGCAGGAAAGCCCAGATTAACATATAAACACGGGGCAATACAGAGAACGTGCCTCGTGCCAATATGTTATAATTTTTCAAAATCTACAGCGCAAATGCGGTTTTCTTATCGGCAACAAATACAAAATTTAGGTATACATCAATGTCTACCAGGTTTGAACAATAAGTATCTGGTCTGTTGCCATAGTAACGAAGCTACAGCACGCAGACGAAAGCTACTTGAGAAAGGTTGACCTTGAACTCTGCTGCTTATGCGCACTAAGTTTTACCGTCCTAGCTCACTTCCGCTTTTTTACAGCTTTGCTTGGAAAGAAGGTGTGTAGCGTGTGATAGTCGCATTGACTGCGACAGAGGAAGTTGTCATGGTGACAACTACTCAGAAGCCTACACAAATTTGGAGAAAGTGTATGAAGAGGAGTTTATGAGTGGTTCAAACATTTCTAAGATGGTCGAAAAATGTCGATATTGACAAAAACATTGAGAAAAACATCACAGATATGCGTGTAGCTGCGAGGGGAAATCGTCAAATCATCATCCGTGAGTTATCAGAGGATGTGTAGATTAGTTATGGTTCAGTTTAGTCCATTATCAATGACGATTTGGGTCTGAGACGCGTGTCTGCCAAGTTTGTGCCAAAACTGCTTTCAGTTGACAAAAGTACACTCGGGTTTCAATTGCACAAGATCTTGATTGTGTCGTGAACGATGAAACATTTTTTGGAAACTTTGCACAAGTCTCTGAGCAGGTATCGCCAAGCTTTTGGCAAACTTTTGATGCAGATTCTCTGCTCAACTTTCCCTGTCATTGTCAATGGAACGGTCACATGCTACACACCTTCCATCCAAGCACTGCTATAAATAGCGGAAGTAAGCTAGAATGTTAAAACTGAAAGTGCATGACCAGTAGAGTTCGAGGTCCATCTGTGCCAAGCGGTTTGACCCCGCATGCTTTAGCTTCGTTACTATAGCAACAGTCAGTATACTTATTGAGCAGACTGCGTATGTTATAATATATATTGTTTATTCTTTTATTCATTTATTTGTTTCAGTCATTTGACTGCGGCCATGCTGGAGCACCGCCTTTCATCGAACAAATCGACCCCAGGACTTATTCTTTGCAAGCCTAGGACTTATTCTATCAGTCTGTTTTGCCGAACCGCCAAGTTATGGGGATGTAAACACAGCAGCATCGGTTGTCAATCGATAGTGGGGGGAAAACACAGACACACAAATACATACATATATACATATATACATATATATACTACAGGCTACTTTCAGTTTCCGTCTACTAAATCCACTCAGAAGGCTTTGGCCCGAGGCTATAGCAGAAGACAATTGCCCTAGGTACCACGCAGTGGGACTGATCCCGGAACAATTTGTTTGGGAAGCAAGTTTCTTACCATGCAGCCATATATATTCATTACTATGCTTACATACATACATACATATAAATATATATATATATATATATATATATATATATATATATATATATATATATATATATATATATATATGTATGTATGTATGTATGTATGTATGTATGTATGTATGTATATTATATACTCATCATATCACTCTCAAATACATTAACACATGTATGTAAAAATAGCGGAAGATCTTGACACCCCCAAGCAGCGTAGTCACTCCTTTATATTCCATTTAATATTGAAGGAAAATATATTATGTCAATTCATAATCGCTTCCGATTTCCAGCGAATTCGTCTTAATCTACCACCATGTTTCATTATTGCTTGAAACACTGAATCATTTTCGTCAGGCTGACTAATCCTGAATCACGATTTCAAATTTTGGCTTAAGGCCAGCAGTTTGGTGGGAAGTGATAAGTTGATTACTTCAACGCCATTACTCAGCTTGTACTCGACCCCGAAAGAATAAAAGCAAAGCCTACCTGGGCGGAATTTGAACTTAGAACGTAAAGGCAGACGAAATGTCGCTAAGTATTTTGCCCATCGCTTCAACGATTCCGTCAGCTCACCGCCTTGTTATGACTAATCCCGAATAATGAAAAATACCTACTTCCGGGTGGGCAATTCTGAAATGTAACTGGAATTACAACTAGTAGTAGTAGTAGTAGTAGTAGTAGTAATTACAGATGCAACAACAGCAGTTGTAGTAATAACAGTAAAAGTTGTAATATGAGATGTTGTCGCAGTAGTAACAGTAGCAGTAGTAGTAGGTGCAGCAACAGCAGCAGCAGCAGCAGCAGCAGCAGTAGTAGTAGTAGTAGTAGTAGTAGCAGTAGTAATGGTGGTGGTGGTGGTGGTAGTAGTAATAGTAGTAGTGGTGGTGGTGGTGGTGGTGATATTAGTAGTAGTGGTGGGAGTGGGGTGGTGGGGGTGGTAGTAGTAATAACTGCTATAGCAGTTTGACATGTAGTAGTAGTAGTAGCAGTAATGGTGGTGGTGATAATGATTGACAGTCGATTAAACCGATACTAGTATATAACTGGTACTTTAGTTATCGAATTCGGAAAGAAGAAAAGTAAAGTCGACACGGTCGTGATTGTAACTTAGTAAGAAATCCTTTCTCCGAAGCTTCAACGATTCTGCCATTCCATCGCCATTATTGTTTTTATAAAACTTAATATCTTACGTCAGTAGAGAACCATAAATTTTGGGGCATGATTAATACACGGTTAAATTGAATTCAAAATATAACTGGTATTTTGTTTTATGAAACCCTAAAGAAACATAAAAAAAAAGTTCGACCTTGGCAGGGATTTGAAATCTGATCGTGAAGCACTAGAAACCTATATAACGTAATGGAGTTTTATATTTTCTGCGCCACCATAATTCTACGACATGTTGCGTTAGCATAAAATGACAACATCTTGAAAGGGAGGGGAATATTCTATAGATTGAACCTGACCCCGGTATTCGGTCGGTCCTTGCTTTATCGATTCCGGAAGGATGAATGAGAAACAAAGACAACAACAACAAGAATAATAATAATAATAATAATAATAATAATAATAATAATAATAATAATAATAACAACAACAGTGATAATAATAATAATAATAATAATAATAATAATAATAATGATAATAATAATAATAATAATAATAATAATAATAATAATAATAATAATAATAATAATAGTAGTAGTAGTTGCAGTAGTAAACTTAGAAACGAGTAGACAAATAAATATATAAATAATTAGAATTGAGACCGTCCCATCCCATAGCTCCATCACTATTGAAACAGCTGCCCTGTTTTTCGAACTAATAAGGGCTAACCGAATCATCTCAGAAGACCCCCCATCGACGGTTACAGTAGAGAACTGAAGGAAGCTTCAAAGTCAACATTAAACAATCTGACGTGTAAGTATTTTTGCAGCTGAAAACCTCCATGAATATATTGCGCGTACACACGCATGCATATGCATGCGTGTGTGTATGTATGTATGTATGCATGCATGTATATATGTATGTATGGATGTATGTATGCATGTATGTATGGATGTATGTATGTATGTATGCGTGTATATATGTGTGTATGTATGTATGGATGTATGCCTGCATGTATGCATGTATGTATGTATGTATGTATGTATGTATGGATGGATGGATGTATGTATGTATGTATGTGTGTATGTATGGATGGATGGATAGATGGATGGATGGACGTATGTATATATGTATGTGCGTATATGTGTGTGTAAGTATAGTTGTTTCTATATATGTATGTATGTATGTATGTATATATGCATGTACGTATGTATATATGTGTGTATGTGTGTCTGTCTGTATTTATATATGTGTGTGTGTGCCTGCATGCATCTAGGTGCATATTCATGCATATATGTATGAGTGTATGTACATATGTACATACATGTATGTATGTATATATGCATATATATATACATATATATACACACATACACACACACACAGACACACACAAACACACACAGACACACACACACACACACACACACACACACACACACACACACACACACACACACACACACACACACACACACACATATATATATATATATATAATATTGCTAGACAGATAAATAGATACATAGACGTAAGTTCATTATTATTGTTATGAATATTGTTGCGCTTTTTAGTGTTATTTATGATTATTATTATTGTTAATGTAGAAATGTGCGTGCCTGCATGCATTTGTGTGTGTGCAACAATGTCTGTGTGCGTGTGCATGTTCGAGTGTATTAACAAGTGTGCGTGTGTTTATGTAGGTATGTATGTAATTATTCTTGTATTTGTGTAATCGTCCATAAGTACGTACATACATAGACGCACATACATACATACATGCATGCATACATACAGATATATATATATATATATATACATATATATATATATGTATATATATACACACATATATATATACATATGTATATATACATACAAACATAAGCGTTGTTTTTAAAATCTCTGCCGCGGATGATGGCCGACAAGCCTGGTTAATAAGTGTTAGATTTGAGCATATGCTTCAAAGTACGCGCGCGACCATGTGTGCGTTTGTGTTTGTGTGTTTTCTATATGTGTGCGTGTGAGTGTGCAATTGTCTGCGTATAGGTACATCTCATACATATACGCATACACATCTAAACTGATACGCACAGACGCATTCTTATGTAAACAAACAGTTATGCGTTTATACATACATTTACTAATAGGTATATGCATAAATATATATATATGTATATATATTCATATATGCATATATATATATATATATACATATATATATATACACATATACATACGTATACATATACATATACTTATACACACTTACATATATATGTGTGTGTGTATACTACGTGTATACATATATACGTGTACATATATGTATACATATACAGTATATATACATATAGAATTGCTTACATATCTGTAATAACATTCGCACTAACACATACAAGTCTTTATGTACAGAGATACCGATATGGATACAGAGAGAGAGAGAGAGAGAGAGAGAGAGAGAGAGAGAGAGAGAGAGAGAGAGAGAGAGAGAGAGAGGGGGGAGGATGTGACACACACACATACACACACACACACGCACACACACAGATACAGAAGGAGGAAGTGAGAGATGAGGGGTGCCAGTGAGGGCTGTCAGCAGAATTTAAGTGTCTTGGGGGTTTTAAGGCCATTTCCAAGTTTACTGGACGGAAAATGACGCCGAAATTATGCAAGGGGGATATTTTTCAGCTATTTTGCGCTCTAACTACAACCAGTGACCCGTATCGGACCGCAGACAGGAGCGATGGTATAAGAATTAAGGAAACTTTTCAACTCCCTAAACTCTCAGCACCTAATGCTCCGATAAGGTTTAAACAAAGGGTTAGACGAGCCATCGAGAGAACATCGAAGCGGTCGTTTGAAATGCCAGAAATAGCAGTTCGAAAGAAATGTCAGACACTTGTCCGGAGTTTCCTTTGATCATGAATCTGTTGGCTCACTCACAGCAACATCAATAACAAAACTGATAGTGTTCAAGCAAGCAAACAAACAAGCAACTAAGCAAGCAAGCAAGCAAACAAGCCAACCAACCAATCAGCTAAACAATTAGGCAGCCAACCAGCCAACCAACCAAGCACCTAATACCTAATCAATTTAGCAATCAACCAACTAACCAAGTAATCAAACTAGCAGTCAAGCAACCAAGCAACAAAGCAACCAAACAACCTAACAGAGTAGCAAACATACCAAATAACCAACTAAACAACCAATTAGCCAACTAAACAGCCAAGCAACCATGCAATTAACCAACCAACCAAACACCCAGGCATGCAACCAACACAAGTATCGTAACCCTGTAAAATCGCTCAGTCTGCTAAATATATTGACCGAGTTTCTCTCAAATGAAAGCCTACAGAAAGCAACATTGGGCGACGCTTAAAAAGACTGAATGGACTTGATTGGACAAGGTTCAAATTTTTGCGATGCTCTAACGATTCTGTTACCCTACTATCTAAGCATTTATGTAATGCACATTCGATTTTAGTTATGTTTTTACGCTCAGAATTGCTAAATGGGAGATTGTATCATATCGTTCAGCGTTTTCTATTTGCCTCTGTATAAAATAACCCTTTCTACTGTAGGAACAAGGCGTGGAATTTTTGGGGAGAGGTATAGTCGATTACATCAACCTTAGTTCCCAAATAGTACTTATTTTATCGACCTCGAAAAGATGAAAGGCAAAGTTGACCTCGACGGAATTTGAACTCAGAACATAAAGACGAAATGCCGTTATGCACTTTGTCTGGTGTGCTAGTGATACCACCAACTCACCGCTTTGCCTCTGAAAAAAAATAATTATAATTATTATTACTAAGTCAATGAGATAGGATGGTCGTTAGCACGCCGGATAAGATACTTAGCGATATTTCTTCTGGCTCTATGTTCTGCGTTCAATTTCTCATGAGGTCGTCGTTGCTGTATATTATTTCGGGGTTGATGAAATAAGTACCAATTAAAAGCTGGGTCGAAGTAATCGACTAATCCCTTCCCACAAAAATTCCAGATTTCGTGCCTATTGTAAAACGAATTTAAACAGAGCTGACAGAATTGTTAATACACTGGACAAAAATGATTAGATGCATTTTTTCCGATATTTTAAGTCAAATCTCGCCGCGGTCAACTTTGCCTCTCATCTATTCATGAGTCGATAAAAAAAGTATCTTTTGAGCATTGAGGTCAATGAAATAAACTAATTCCGTTACCCAGCTAGCCATTCTCACAGCACCACCCGCCTCGAAAAAGAAAACAAAACGAGATACTGTGCTTATATTACCTAGCAGAGTTCTTAATGCGTTGGACAAAAGGCTTAGAGGCATCTTTTCCGGTTCTACGGTCTGAATTCAAATTCGACTTTGCCTTTCATCTTTTCGGACTCGATAAATTAGAGTACTAATCAAGTACTGTGTTTTATTTAATCGACTTACACTCATCTTCACTAAAATTGTTGGCCTTGTGCCATAATTAAAAAGCATACTTGTTGTTGATGTTATTATTATTATTATTATTATTATTATTATTATTATTATTATTATTATTATTATTATTTATGGAATTAATCTTATCGTGAAAACTACCGTGCATAAACGTTTAATTATTATTAGGATCTGTTTTTAAAGAAATATAAGATGAAATGCTAGATAAGTATATATTTATTAATACTGCTAACCAAATTATCTATAATAACAGGAGGATTACTAGAAGCTATATTTACGCGCTCCGCATTCTTGTTTGGTTTCTTAAATAGATAAAATATTTTGATATCTGAATTTATGGTAAAATCTAAAAAAATAACAGAGTATAAGTTAGTATTAATAGTAATCTTTTGGTCTGATTCATTAGATAATGCTATGAATATTATTCTGAAAATAAATCTGATGAAATTCTCTCTGAATAGTGTATGGATGTATGTTATGTATGTTTGCACGAACGAGCGTTTGTATATATTTTCTCTTTTTCTTTTAAATTTAGAATATATTTTGACCGGCCACTTAGTAGCAAGGTTGTGAACGAAAGCATTTTGTTCTGTTCATCATCCATTAAGTCTTAAGAAGGTCTTGGAGATTTTCATAGTCTCGGTTATTGTGATCATTTGCAGTGCATGAATTAAGGAATTACCTTATCTTCCCAGTTCAGCCATAATTTGCTCCAGACAGCTATGTATGTATGTATGTATGTATGTATGTATGTATATATGTATGTATGTATGTATATATGTATGTATGTATGTATGTATGTATGCATGTATGTATGTATGTATGTATGTATAAATCCATAGTTTCTTCCGAGAAGTCTTCTTCTATAACACAGTGCTCCGTTCAGGTTGAGTAAGTCGTAGAGCTGGCAGGATCAACGCGCAGCGGTATTTCGTCTGTCTTTACGTTTTGAGTTCAAATTCCGCCGAGGTCGACTTTGACTTTCATCCTTTCAGGGTCGACAAATTAAGTACCAGTTGCGTACAGGAGTCGATCTAATCGACTGGCCTCCCCCCCTCCCCCAAAATAAATTTCGAACACATCTGTCACTGACGAACCCATGCGAGGTTGAAATTACGTGATCTGGCAATTTCATTAGCCGTAACAGATGACTCTTGTCTCACCGATATAATTTCAGATGCTTTTATTCTTCACCAGTCACCAGTCCATATGAGAGTTCCTCTCAAGGAAAGTAACGCAGCAATAGTGCAAGGTAATCAGGTATGAGGTTCTATCTATCTATCTATCTATCTATCTATCTATCTATCTATCTATCTATCTATCTGTGTCTTTATGTGTCTGTCTGTCTTTCTATCTACCTATCTGTCAATCTATACATTCCTGCATAATACAAATACACATATATATGCACGTACATACATATACGTAAATATAGTCCGTTTGATAGCAACAACCTATCAGTGGTACTGTTAAAATATACAAAACGTTCATGAAGTGCAGCTGTAATAAGATCTACATTTGCAATGTCCTCTATGCCTACGCCTGTGTATATACACGCTCTTACATATGTGTACGTCTACATCTGTTCATGCACGCACGCGCGCGCGCAGACACACACACGCGCATATACATACTTGCATACATGCGTAGATGTATTCATGCGTACAAAACGATTCTGTTTGATGTTATCTCAATTCCAGCAGAAGAATCTTGTTTCTAGGTTAGAAATCGATTCCTCCATTGGAGAGGAATTTGCAAATTACTATTTGACAATCATTAATTGCGTACAAGGATATTATATACGATAACTTTGATAAGCACCTATATAGTTATGTGAAAATATAATCTGCAGTGGGGCCTCTAGCTCGGGATTACTTAATTTCATGACACAACTGCTGAATTGTAGAAAAATATATATTCCTATTTAGAAAAGACGCAAACGAACTATTATCAGCGTGAAGAATTTATTCTAAATATTAGAAATCCGATAGAATAAGCTTAATTTTTTAAAAAAAGGTGGAAGAAATTATAGCTGTATTAAAAGTACATGTGTATGACAACGAAGCAGAATATCTACGTAAGCTAAAATAGAATTTAGTTTCACAAGTTTCTTATTTATTAATACTCATCAGAGATTGCTTGTGTAGTATCCCTACAGCCTGTGTCAGTCAAGTTAGATCGTTAACTACATATATGCATTTATCTTCCGTATTCTTTCTGGTTATCAGTTTTCACTTAAGGTATTAATCAGTCTGAGGCTATAAAGAAGACACTTCCCCAAGGTGCCACTCTGTGGGATAGAATTCAGACGCACATGATCATAATGCGAAATTATTAAGCATACAACTATGCCTGTGCCTTTTATGTTTTTTTTTCTTTTTGCTTAAACTCCACAACTCAGGTATTTTTTGTGATATGAACATAAGGATATAATACAACATATTGGTATTCATTAAAACTCAACCAACGTATTTGTAAGATGACAGTATATTACAGATGATATCCGTCTGTTTTATATATGTATATAGATATTATAATCGTTCCGAGTGGCTGTGTGGTAAGTAGCTTGCTTACCAACCACATGGTTCCGGGTTCAGTCCCACTGAGTGGCATCTTGGGCAAGTGTCTTCTACTATAGCCTCGGACCGACCAAAGCCTTGTGAGTGGATTTGCTAGACGGAAACTGAAAGAAGCCTGTCGTATATATGTATATATATATATATATATATATATATGTATGTGCGTGTATATGTTTGTGTGTTTGTGCTTGTCCCCCCAACATCGCTTGACAACCGATGGTGGTGTGTTTACGTCCCCGTAACCTAGCGGTTCGGCAAAAGAGACCGATAGAATAAGTACTAGGCTTACAAAGAATAAGTCCTGGGGTCGATTTACTCGACTAAAGGCGGTGCCCCAGCATGGCCGCGGTCAAATGACTGAAACAAGTAAAAGAGTAATATCGTTTACGTATCAGCAAACGGAAAATAATTGATAATAATTCTCAAGTTAGATAAGGTCACACGTGTGTAAAAAAGAGTCGATCTTTTAGAGATGCTGTCTTCTAAGTGTGCGCGCATAATATTTACCCCATGCATTTGTAAACCAACGAAAGGATAAAAAAATTAACTAAAATTCATAGAATTAAATAAAATTCGACAGAATAAGTGTCAAGCTTTACAAAAGAAGTAATGAATACTGAGAATGATTCGTTCGACTAAAATTCTTCAGGGTGGTGCCCCAGTATGGCCACAGTTTAATGACAGAAACAAGTAAAAGATAAAATTGCCTGTGTATATA
>NC_142942.1:47278896-47286396 GCF_046866305.1 Octopus bimaculoides
CGCACCCTGTATATTTCTGTTTAGATTTATACATGTGCATATACATATGTACGCAAATACACATATACATATATATATATACATATATACGAGTACACACACTCACGTGATTATACATGTACACAGACACACACACACACACATATATATGTATATATGTATATATATATATATATATATATATATATATATATATATATATATATATATATATATATATATATATATATATATATATATATATATATATATACATGTATACACATACATGCACAAGCAGATTCATGCGCATAACTTTATTGAAAGATAAGTAAATAGATACATACATAGTTACATTTATACGCACTCATACACATACTCATATACATCTCAATTATGCTCTTTATTTTATTAGTATTAATTAGTCTAGTGTTTGGCCTTGTTTTTAATCTCCAAAGCAGTGTCTAGCTCAGTTTTATAGTTTTCAATTACAACAATACACTAGACCTTTACAGCCTATTCACAAATAAGTATTTCGACAAGTAACAGCTTTTGTATTTATCGAATGGGCCCAAGTGCCGAGAATGCTGTAAATTACTTTACAAGACGAAACATGAAAATCGAACCCTGTTCTAAAATAAATCAGAATCTGTAGTTATTGTTGCAGAATAGTTTCATTTTACAAGTTTATCGTGCGCGCACGAGCACACAGATACAGACACACGCAGACACATGCACCACTCACCCACAAACACCCCGTCCAGAATAAGATGAGGTATGAACTTTATTCTTCTATATTTATTATTCTATCTACTGTAAATTCTCCGTCAGGAACTTTCCTGCATACACACCTTGTCTCTGATGGCGGAATAATCAGTCTGTGGGGGTGTTGATACATTACTTGGGATATCCCAGAAACAGCTGTAAGACAAGATTTCTGCTTCTCGTTTTTTGATTCAACTTTAATTAGATATCCTAAATGACCTGATATTTTCGTCCTGATTTGTTTCTGCTTCCCTTTAATATATATATGTTTATATATACGTGAAAGCGGCGAGCTGGCAAAAACGTTAACAAGCCAGGCGAAATGCCTAGTGGTATTTCGTGTGTCTTTACGTTCTGAGTTGTAATTCCACCGAGGTCGACTTTGCTTTTGTTGTTTGGTTTCGATAAATTAAGTACCAGTTGCGTACTGGGGTCGATATAATCGACTGGTCCCTTCTCCAAAATTTCGGGCCTTGTGCCTAGAGTAGAAAAGAACATATATATATATATGTGTGTGTATGTGATATGATATGACTTCTCCTTTCGAGGACGTCGTACGAGCGTTCAGTTTTTTGCTGAACCATCGCACAAATAATTTCTTTACAAAGATCAAACATATGTACGGTACATAGCTCACTCCCTCCAGCAAATCAACGTGTTGCCTGAACATGCATACGGTGTACCATGCGTCAGATGTCGAAGAGATGGTAGAACAACACGAGATGATGCGTTTTTGCTCAGGACACAACGTCCAAGAAATGAAACCACTACCTGGTGAGGTTTCAAGGCCTGACGTTTTAAAACGTTTGAACTCCGAGTTACACTTCGGAAACCCCACTTTCGCCTAGGTACAATACCACACTTCGCCTCTACTTGATTACTCGTTTCTCGTATTTGTATCCTTAATGTATACCCGTTCATGGTTTGTATGCGTCCAGCTGTGACCACTCTCGATAGAATTAGGCCTAAACATTCGGGCCAAATCTCCGCCGTCACTTCCATCAGTTTCGAAAGACCTGCAAATGTTGACAGGAAATGTCACCTCTGCTGAATAAGGAAATATTGGATAAAGGCACATCAAACAAATACACACGCATGCGTTAGAAGGCCTACTTCAATAAACAATTTAGGAATATACGAGCATGTCAATGTCTGTTTTAATTGCGAGCATTTTCTGTTATTGCATTCAAATTACAGATGATTTCTCTTGAAACTGATTACTCAAAACACACCCTTAATTATTGCATTTTAATTATCATACTTTTATATAACATAATACAGATACACACATACACACAAAATACGCACAAACGCAATACGAAACATGACCAAAATACGCACGCACATATTGTGAGATACATTATCTCACACTCACACCCACACGCACACACAGACACACAGACACATATAGACACTAACACACAGACAGGAAAGGTTAAAAACTCACTACATGAAGAAGGAGAGTTAATTACAATAATAATAGAAGTACCGGGGTTTTAACTGGGAGTAAACAACTATGGAAAGCCAATCTGAGTTATTGCAACACATTAAAGCACAAATATGTTTATATATATATATATATGTATGTGCGTACACACAGACACACAGACACACACACACACACACACACACACCCACACACACACACACACACACACACACACACACAACACACGCACACACACACATATATTGGCTGCGAGGTAGGAAGCTTGCTTCCCAATAAATAACATGGTCTCGAGTTCAGTCCCATTACTTGACACCTTGGCAAGACACCTTCTACCATAGACTCGAGCCGAACAAAACCTTGTGAATGGATATGGCAGACGGAAACTGAAAGAAGCCCGTTTTACACGCATGCTTACATGCACACACATATTTGTGTGTCTGTGTTTGTCACCCCACTATCGCTTGGCTACCGATGCTTCTGTGTTTACGTCCCCATAACATAGCGGTTCGGCAAAAAAAAACCCGATAGAATATAGAATAAGTACCAGACTTAAAAAGAATAAGTCCTGGGATCGATTTGTTCGACTAAAGGCAGTGCTCCAACAGGGCCGCAGTCAAATTACTGAAACAAGTAAAAGAATTAAAGAATATATATATATATAAACGGTTCAAATGCTCTTCCTCGATTGATTGATTTATTAATTTTATGGTGGTTTGAGAACGAATGTCGCACGAAGTATGTGAGCATGTCACTAAAAATAATCATCCTGAACATATTATGTAGAACAAACAATCGTAAACAAGCATACGGTTGTTAAAACACTAATAACTACATAAATATTTATACAAATATCTTCCCTTCTACGGAAAAATTCAACGGATGCTAAAGTTTCTGAGCAGTTGACATCTTGAGAAATATCATTACAAGCTAAATGATCGCTAAAAAGAAAACGACGGTAGTTTGAAGATTTTAAACAAATTCTCTTTGAAAGTCTCTAAAACAAATTATATTCGGTTATGTACCCCCACTTATCCACACTCACATATACACGTATATACATACACGCAAAGACACAAAAATGTAAATATAATTTTGTAATATGGTGCATTAAATACAACATGCAAGGATTTAATTAGAATTTATTATGATGTATTATAATCAAAGAAAAGCAGCAAGTGAGGGAATTATTTTTTCTGATACTGACGCTTGAAGGAGAGCTCATTGCTGTCTTTTACTATAAGACTCACGATATCATAATAAAGTGCGCACACTACGAAACGTTTAAACAATTGATGTTGCAAGACAGCACCAAAGACGTGGGAGCATTCACGCCTAGACCTTGCCGCTGCCCAATTCATATTGAGTGGAGTGGGTGAACATGACACAATGCACCAGCCAGTTGCAGATTCGAACAGACGACTGATGGATCTTAAATTAAGCACAGCCAACTCAAGGCTATGTGTCTTAATTTTCTGAGGAATATTCCTGGATACTTATAGAAATATATTGTTTGATATCTCTCAAAATACCCCTGTCTATATATATATATATATATATATATATATATATATATATAAATATATATATATATATGCATGTGTGTGTGTGTGTGTGTGCTAGAATATACATATACACTTACACATATCTATAAATATAATAAATATAATATATATATATACATACATATTATATATATATATATATATATATATATATATATATATATATATATATATATATATATATATACATTGTATATATACATTGTATGTGTGTGATATGCTCGTGCGTGTATGCATATATGTATACAAGTGTGTGTTTATGAAATATATTTGTATATTTATGTATGTGTGTATATATATATATGTGTATGTATATATATATATAAACATATATATACATATATACATATATATATATATATATATATATATATATATATATATGTATATATATGTATATGTATATATATATATATATATATATATATATATATATATATATATATATATATATATATATATATATATATATATATATACACATATATACATATATATATGCCAAAACAACCCACTATCCTGTTCAGATAGCGTTGTATGTATACTTCCTGTTTATACGATATCATGGAATTATACATTGTAAGTGTTCTCTGATATTTAGTTAGACACTTTTTTTTATTATATGTAACTTTCACCTCACTCTTACATACATACGCACACACACACACACACACACATGCAAATTTAAATACATCAGTATACATACACACACGTACACGTACAAATATCTATCTATCTATCTATTTATATTTCACCCACACACAAGCTCTCTTTCTCTCTCTCTCTCTCTCTCTCTCTCTCTCTCTCTCTCTCTCTCTCTCTCTCTCTCTCACACACATATTGTTTTTCTTTATTCAGTTCCTTTTTCCACTGGATTATTCCTTCTGAACTTACCCAGACTTCCTGCTTGAGTTGTTTTCGTAAGTTTTCTTCCGTTTATGTTTCGGCACATAGTCGAAAGAAACAGACTACCGTTGCGAAATTTCCTGTCACACGTCTTCAATATACGAATATATGGGTTCACACAATCCCAGCATTCAATAACAGCTTGATGTCATAAGGACGTTGTGGTAATACGACGCCTAATACAAAATTTCGGTTAATTAAAGTTTGACACTGTTTCGAAAATCCGCAAGAATGGAGTTAATCAGTGACATTGATGACAACTGAAAGTCATTAAGTCAACCTAATATAGATTTAAATTTAGCAAAGTCAAGAGTTTGAAAAAATATCCAAGCTTATCATTATTCTCTTCAAAAATTCATAAGGCATATGAAATACTAAATTCAAATTTTGGTACAATGCCAGCAATTTCATGGCTTGGGTAAATCGATTACATCGATCCAAGTGCTCTACTGGCACTTATTTTATCGACTTCGAAAGGATGAAAGGCAAAGTTAACTTCGACAGAATTTGAACTCAGAGCGTAAAGAAGGAAGAAATGCTGCTAAGTTTTTGGGCCGGTGTGCTAACGATTCTGCTACCCCGCCGCCGCATTCTAGATGTAATATATAATGGGTTTATTAAAAAAAAAAAAGATCTTAGAATGTTCTGAGAGCGACTTCGTTGTTATTTCAAGTAGGTCTAGTGGCCATATAGAAGATTCCTCGTTTATTGCAAAAATTGAGTTTTCATCAGAATGAACGAAATGCCGGAGTTTTTATGACTATGTGAAACAACATGACACTTCACACAAATCAACAATTGGCGTAAAAAAACAAAAAAAAGACAAAACAAAGAATAGAAAGCTACTCGTCATCCTAATAACAATAGCTGGACACTATTTCAAGCGGTATGGGAAAGAAGGAATATTCAATAAGACGGACGAAATGTCCTAAGCATTTTGCCTATGCCCAGCGTGCTAACGACATTGCCATGTCGCTGCCTTAGCAGTATATGAAATATTGATTACCACTTTTAGCTGTATGTCGTCTAATGATGAAAATCGATTTCATATTATTTTAAAAGGTGAGCTGTTAATGGTAATAAAGTGAGAGAAATCGTTGGGGAGCCTGCATAGGACTGGGTTAAATGCCTTTATTGTAATTTGCTTATGTACCTTGTCTAGCTTGCATTTACTGTACTTTTCCAGAGATTCACTGAACAAGTGTACACCGTTAGTGCAATTGGTGGAGATTCAGTTGCTTATACTTTGTCTTCACAATGTTTTAAGTCTTTGACAACGTTAGAAATCGTTGAGGTGAATAATTAATTAGTTATTTAGTTTCTAAATCTTTTTATGATTATTTGAATAAATCATATCAAGAAATCACCTCTGCGGCACCACTGCCCCTCTGCAGATGAGATCCAGGTTGTTGGTATTTTCATAGTCGCTTCAAATATTGGGCTTCACTATCACCGACGACCTCTTTTTCTCTCAATATTTGTCCTTGTCATAGCTAGGACCACACCTCAATAATTAGCCCTTCTCTTTAGGCTCCCATCAGCGGTATATAATTTTCCCACCTATTTTCTCCCAGTTGTGTCTTTCTGGTTGGAAATCACCTGCTACTGTTTAAACAGGACATTAACGGCGTCAAACTCACCTATTTCGGTGGGGCGGCCAAGCATTCTCGAGATGCGCCTCTTCCTTCAGACTCGGCAAATGAAATAAGGAAGGTCATGTTTTCTTACGTCCGTTTCAATGATGGTTCCGTGGGCAAGAGATTTAACATATCTGAATGATAGAGTACAAATAATTTTAAACAGATATAGACATAAACGAGTTCATTATGGCGTATAAGGAACGTAGACATGAAACTTTGTTATTTTCAGCGGTAACTTAATATAGATATCCAATGAATTTCGCTTCCAGGCTGGAGACATTCAATAAATTGATTTGATCAAAGATTTCAAATGCTAATTAACAAACTTTTACTTTTCAATTAAGACTTCAAGTGGTGCCTTAGGAACTAATGGATATCCTGCCGTTTGTGAATTCATATATAATAGTTGTAGAATATTAATTTAATTCGTCCTAGATTCTATGTAGAATTGAAAAGAAAGTATGCAAGGACTGCTTCTATCATATTTAAAGACCTCTTATTTCAGGATATTACCATAATAAAAATTAAGGAAATTGGTATTCTTAAGCATTAGCATAGTACTTTCTTTTCATCTATTCCACGTTATTACATCATTATGCCTCATTTAATATACAGGAATAAGATCTGATCAACCAGGATTAAATTATTTCATGTTTAAAGGCCTTAATTACCTTCCTTCGACTGTGAGAATTGCTTCCAGTAAATAAAGATTAAAATTTTCGAGATACTTCTTTCAGAATACCTTAAAATTGAGAGATGCCCATTTTGTTATTTACTGCTTTCCTTTGGCAGAGAAGTTTTATTGGTCTACTCATTGTTTTAATCACCTGCAATTCTAGAAGATTAGCCACAAAGGTCAAAGAGCACTGAAAATTTAAATAAAAGTCGCTCCCTACAATAAACAGGACTTTTATGTGCTTCAATATATCAGTTAGGAAAATTCATTCGAGTTCCCTTTCGTTAAAGTAAATGATTTGCTAGTCCATTTTACTCTTAATTTTTCTACAGAATGAATAGTAAATGTTCCGGAAATTCAACGGCAAATTTTATGAAGAGATAAAATGGTAAGATTGTATCTAACTTTCATGAAATCACCAAGAAGTTCTCTTTCTCAATTCAGTGCTCTCAATGAAACTCGGTAGTATATATAACTCCATAAAATGGTGGCATGTCGTCTCAGTCTACGGCATTTGTCCTA